>NW_028317830.1:3472500-3772500 GCF_062004578.1 Staurois parvus
TGTCACAACATCCTAGGCTCCAGCTGACGCGTTTCGTTCGCACGCACTTCTTCAGAGGCGGAGGCTAAGTGACGCCACGATCGTGAAGCCAGCTTTATATACGGAAAATGGAGCACGTGTATTTAATCGGCGCCATTTCGCCGGAGTCAAAGACGGCAACTGCCAGTAGTGCGCCTGCACGACGCCATTTTACCGTGGGTCAGAATACAGTATACACTCTATCGTTAAAATATTGTAAACCAATTATTAATATAAAACTACAGGTGCGTTAATGTATATATGTATGTGATGGTGAGTGTTAAGGTGGTAAACTACTTGCAGAAAAACAATTAGGAAGGTAAACTACTTGTTAAGAAACCAAACATGGCCGTGAGCCAGAGGATCATCATGATAAAAATCAATGTAAGAAGAGTAATATATGATATATCATTAGGTAGAAAAATGGAAAAAGTGAATCAAAATGAAATGAATAAAAAAAAGAGGAATATTAAAACACCTGATTATAAATATAAATGAATTCCTTAGAAAAATAAATAAGTATATTCCAATATAAGCTATCAAAAAAATATTAATAACAATATATATAAATAAAAAAATATATATAAATAAAAAATCCCATGGTAAAAAGACAAGCAGATTGTATTGGATACACTAAACAATTGGCCATAAGATACACATCGAATGTAGTGTTATAAATGATATATAGAAAAAACAACGAACATGAAACCGACTATACTGAAGGTCAGACCAGACTATCATGAATGTGCGTAAATCAAAAAAAAGAAATAATTCATCAATAATAGATAAAAATTACAAAAATTGGTCATAAAAAGGGTAAAGGGGACGTTAATAAATGTTAATAAGTAAAAATATGTAAAAAATATGCAAAAATAAATGGTTAATAGAGGGAAAGGCATAAATTTAAGAAAACTCAACTATTGTCGATGAAACAGTTTACATCGGTCTCAATGTTGAGCCCCGCTGGGTGTAAGGTATCTAGTTCATATATGAGTTTCGTCTCCAATTAGGAGACTGCCCTAGTTTTAAACATTCCTCTCCAGTGAGAAATCGCTGTGTCAATCCCAATACATTTCAGACTTGTTGGATCCCTATTGTGGTGTTGCCTGTAATGTAAGGACAAAGAATGTTCCTTGTATCCTTTCTTTATGTTATTGATGTGCTCACGGAGGCGATCCCTCAACCTCCTGGTTGTCCTTCCCATGTACTGTTTAGAGCACGGACATTCTAGCAGATAAACTTGTGTATGTTATAAGACTTATTGGTCTGGTTAGATGGAAAGGGATTGATTTTCCTTTTCCTCATATTATTACATCTACAAGCAATGCATTTGTTACTACAAGGGAAGGTTGAACAATGATGGTGATTGAACAGGTAGAGTGACCACATTAGGTGCTATCTTATCTCTTAGAGTGGTAGATCTCCGGAAGATGACTTCTGGTACATCCGGTAATATTTTGGCCAGTGAGGTATCCGCCTTCAGAATGCCCCAATTCCTTTTAATAGTATGCCTGATAGATCTATGCTGGACTGAATAGGTGGTTATGAAAGGGCATATCATATTCTTAGATTTGCCACAGTTTCAAGAGTGCTAGTTAGAAACTCATTATTATACCCTTTTTCAAAGAATATGTCCTTTAAAATAACAGCCTGTGAATAATAGGTATCTACCTCTGTACAATTCCTCCTGAGTCTAAGGAACTGGATGTTGGCAAGCCGGCTGGGATGATGGCAGCTTCCTAGAGGGATATAGCTGTTATGATCCTGTCAGGAATGGACTTGCCAATAGAGGTGGGACTCACCTGCCTTGTGGCCTGCAGTACCAGGGCTGGCCAGCGGGTGCTCTCAACAACCAGAGGTTCACTTCAGCAATTAGCCATCACCTGGGGCTGATTGCAGGTGGTGTATTTAAGGGATGGCCAGACCTGCAGTCTGTGCCTTGGTTTGTGTTTTTTCATGGGCCCCTGTATCTTGTAACCTGCATTCCTGTTCCTGTTTCTGCCTGACTTGTTGCCGACCCTGCCTGATCCTGACCTCTGCTGACTTCTCCTGTTTGATCCCTGGCTTGTGACCCTGACCATTCTCTGCCTGACCCACTGTACCTACCTGTCCGTTAGTTGCTGTACCCGGCTCGTGACCTGACTACTCTACACCTGCTCCTCCTGTACCTACCTGCCCGGTAGTTATCGTCCCGGCCTGCCTGACTACGTTGTGCTCTATATGTGTATGTACCTGTGTATCTATATCAGTTTAGGTTTGGGTTTATTTCACCTTGCTGTATGTATTTGTGTTAGCTTGGGGTTTGGTGCACTGCGTTTATGTTTGTACTGTTAGTCTTTAATAAAGTGTCTTATTTATACCATATCTGAAGCCTGCGTTTCCCTGTGTCAGTCCACACACTTCTGGTCACACCCGCATCCCTGACAGATCCGTTGATTTAAAGAATGATTTGGTGGTAATATGCCCATTGGAATTAATCAAAGTGAGGTCTAGAAAATCGATTTCAATTGTACTATAATTGAAGGACAACTTAATATTAATCTTATTATTATTTAATGTATTAAAAAAGTTTAAGAGAGACTGTTCAGTACCGTTCCAGAGTAAAAGCACGTCATCTATATATCGTTTATAACATGACAGTTCTGGCCATTCCATCGCATAAATATTGTCCTCCTCCCAATAGGACATAAAAAGGTTTGCTAGGCTGGGGGCAAATTTTGCCCCCATAGCAACACCCCTAACCTGTAAAAAGTAATTGTTGTCGAAACACATGTAGTTCTTCTGCATAGCAAAATTCAATAGGTCCAATATAAAATCAATATGTAGCGCTTAATGTACATTTATAGAAATGTTCATCAGCTAAGAATCAGTCCCAAATAATATAGTCCACCAATAGCTGAACTGGTCAGACCAAATGCATTGGTAATAAATATTTTGTGAGGTGATAAAATAGTCCACCAATAGCTGAACTGGTCAGACCATATACCTTAGTAATAAATATTCCATGTAGTAATGGAACAGTGATGTGCTTACCAGAAGTACATACAAACTGCGTGTTGTATGCATATACTCTGTAAATGTGTCAGGGTCTGGTCACCGGTATGATGTCATCAAGTGCAGTGGCGGACTCTCAAAGATGATGTTAATCACACTCAGGGTCCACCTCAGACTCACCAGTGGGTCCAACGTCATTCAGACTCCAGAAGTAAATCCACCTTAAAGGGGCAGAAAGCCATGCAGGCAGCAGAGACACCTCTAGTAAGGAAGCTCCACCTTGGAGGTGTCACCTCCAAGCGAAGGGTGGGTGGAACTTCTTGCTGTTGTTCAGGAGCTCCTGCCTTAAGGGGTCATTGCCTCTTTACTAAAACAGGAACAGTTCTAGGGATTTTACTCTTTAAAGTTGCCAAACCAAATGGAGGTGTTTTTCCCATTCTGGACCTAAAGACTCTCAATGTGTTCAGAAGTTCAACATAGAAATTGTCAGACTAGCAATTTCCTCCCTCTTTGTGGGAGACACTCCATCTTCAGTAGACATTTGGGAAGCCTATTTGCACATTCCCATCTCTTCCCCATCAATGCTATCTGTGTTTTATCATGGGCGATCAGCATTACTAATTCATCACTCTACACTTTGGCCTGTCTTTGGCCCAGTCTTAGCTTTGCTCCGAAAGGGATTCATGTTTTGGTTTACCTGGATGATCTCCTGTTAAAGGATCAGTCTTCCCTATCCCTTTCAATCAATATCCACCACAAAATGCCGACTCTGCAAAGCCTTGGTTCAGTCTTCAGTCTATGAAAGTCGTTGCTGGAACCTTCTCACAAACTAGAGTACCTTCACCTGATGTTAGACATGGCCCAGTCCAGGATATCCCTGGGACAGACTTCTGTATCGCTTTGTGCCTGCATAATTCTCTTGGGTATATTGGTTGCCTCCTTTAAGGCAGTGACATATGCCCACTTTCACTCCAGACTGTTGCTGTTGTCACTACTTTGGCTGCATTGAACTGACAGGCCCAGTCCTAACACTACCCCCATGCCACACTCCTTAGAGGTTTGGGGTTTCCAACCCAGTGCTAGAATCCTTTACTTCACAGATATGGAAAAGAAAGCAGACTTCAGTAGGCAAAACTACACATTCCAGCCCTGTCTGCTGTCCACATTCCTGGTGTGAAAAACTGGCAGGCAAACATTCTTAGTCATCAAAAAGTACTATTTGACCCCAGAAAAGCACTTCTGACCCACTTACTACAAATAAGAGGTCAAAGAGCTCTGGTGAGAGAGGTGTTCAGGAGGGGAGCACATGTAGAAAGTGAAGACACAGCGATCTAAGTTGAACTTTTTAGAAGCACTTTTACGAAAAACAAGTGAAGGAGCAGAACTTTGGTTAAAAATGTTATTTTACAAATTAATTATAAAAATAAAACTGATTCATACATAAAAATCCATAACTTCAAAGTGCTTGTTTTGTCTAGGGCTCAGGGAAAAGCTGTACTTACCCATTTCTCCGATCCTCTGGAAAACAACACTCCCCCACATTTAGCAGTGGACTGTTCCTGCTGACTGCAGATCCAGAGCTGGTCTACAGGCATGATGGTGTTAGGAACAGCCCATTCACAAGACCATTAGCATGCGGGGGAGGGGGGGAGAGCAAAGGGGACTGGTCTTTTGCTCAAGGGATTGGCAGATTATGTAAGTATATCGTTGCTTTTTGAGTCCCTTGACAAAAATGAGCGATTACCCATGCAGTGCGGGCACAGTCCCAACCTGAATTCTTTTCTTCTTCTTTAGGCTGCATTTTATTGAAGCAATTTCTAATTTGCACAGAGACTGTTTATTTGCCAAAATATTTGTATGAGTTATTGAACTCCATTGTATGGAGGTTTCTATTGCATTTTATTAGGGGTTATTTGCACACAAACAAATCCTTAGAAAAAGGTTTAATGTTATGGATTTTTATGTATGAATTGGTTTTATTTTATAATTATACTTGAATAATTAATTTGTACACAGAAGGCATATTGTGATCTGCTAATACTTGCAGTGCATTGAAGTGAAATGTATCTAGTTCTGTTGGTGCCCAGAGATAGGGTGCTGGCTGAGGATATCACCATCCAGTAGTGTGTAGCATACTTAGAAATACCACCGCTCAACCCAATCCAGTCTATGTGGTCACCATGTGTGAGATGGCCTCAGCCTTGCACCACTCCACAAGCCACGCCCTCTGACATTTTTCATGCCACCCACCGGGGCTTAGCCATAGAGGCAAAGGGCAGAGGCAGGACAGAAGAACTTATGCATCATTGGACATGAAGATGAACATCTGCAAATGATTAGGATAATGAAGTGATGAGTGAAAAAATGTGTGAAAATAGATTTTTGCTGCCATCCTTCATGATGTTATTTGAACAGGATGATAGAGCTGATAATGTTTTTATTGGAAATTGCAACACCATTATTAATAGTTGACAATTATCTCTGTTTGTCTTTTATATTTATTTACAAATAATTTTTTCTTATTTATATACACTTTCTTTAAAAAAAGAAAAAAAAATATTTTTTCAAAGTTCCAATGTATTTTTCAAGGTTTCTAAATGTAAAGTAATGCACCTAGGAAAAAATAATCCCTTGAGAGAGTACACCATTGGGCATCACCGGCAGGAGGAAGGAGGTCCTGATTCCTCTATATAGATCTTTATATCATTAGAGGGGTCCCCAAAAGAAGGAAGGAGGTCCTGATTCCTCTATATAGATCTTTATATCACTAGAGGGGTCACCGGCAGGAGGAAGGAGGTCCTGATTCCTCTATATAGATCTTCATATCACTAGAGGGGTCACCAGCAGGAGGAAGGAGGTCCTGATTCCTCTATATAGATCTGTATATCACTAGAGGGGTCACCAGCAGGAGGAAGGAGGTCCTGATTCCTCTATATAGATCCTATCACTAGAGGGGTCAACAGCAGGAGGAAGGAGGTCCTGATTCCTCTATATAGATCTTTATATCACTAGAGGGGTCATCGGCAGGAGGAAGGAGGTCCTGATTCCTCTATATAGATCTTTATATCACTAGAGGGGTCCCCGAAAGAAGGAAGGAGGTCCTGATTCCTCTATAATGATCTTTATATCTAGAGAGGGGTCACCAGCAGGAGGAAGGAGGTTCTGATTCCTCTATATAGATCTTTATATCACAAGAGGGGTCACCGGCAGGAGGAAGGAGGTCCTGATTCCTCTATATAGATCCTATCACTAGAGGGATCACCGGCAGGAGGAAGGAGGTCCTGATTCCCCTATAAAGATCTTTATATCACTAGAGGGGTCACCGGCAGGAGGAAGGAGGTCCTGATTCATCTATATAGATCTTCATATCACTAGAGGGGTCACCAGCAGGAGGAAGGAGGTCCTGATTCTCCTATATAGATCTTTATATCACTAGAGGGATCACCGGCAGGAGGAAGGAGGTTCTGATTCCTCTATATAGATCTATCACTAGAGAGGTCACCGGCAGGAGGAAGGAGGTCCTGATTCCTCTATATAGAACTTTATATCACTAGAGAGATCACCGGCAGGAGGAAGGAGGTCCTGATTCCTCTATATAGATCTTTATATAACTAGAAGAAGGGTCTCCAAATTATTTAAACTAAGGGCCAGTTAACAGTCCAGACATTGAGGGGGTAAGACTGTGGCCAGTGAGAATAAAAAATGCCCTGGCATCAATGCAAGTAAAAAATGCCCCATTATTGGTTTTAGTGGAGGGAATATTGTGCCATTGTTTGTATCGGGGAAGGAAATAGTACCTCATCATTGGTGTCAGTGGAAGAAACAGTGCCCCATCATTGGTGTCAGTAGGAAGAATAGTGTCCCATTGTTGTGGTCAGTGGTAGGAATAGTGACCTATTGTAGGTATCAGTGACAGGAATTATGCCCTGTTGTTAGTGTCAGTGGAAGGAATAGTGTCCCATAGGCTGGATAAATGCAAGAACAAGGCCACATCTAGCCCCTGGGCTGCAGTATGGAGACCACTCCACTAAAAGAATCACCAGCAGGAGGAAGGAGGTCCCGAGTCCTCTATATAGATCTTTATATCACTAGAGGGGTCACCGGCAGGAGGAAGGAGGTCCCGATTCCTCTATATAGATCTTTGTATCACTAGAGGGGTCACCGGCATAAGGAAGGAGGTCCCGATTCTTCTATATAGATCTTCATATCACTATAGGGGTCACCGGCAGGAGGAAGGAGGTCCTGATTCCTCTATATAGATCTTCATATCACTAGAGGGGTCACCGGCAGGAGGAAGGAGGTCCTGATTCCTCTATATAGATCTTCATATCACTAGAGGGGTCACCAGCAGGAGAAAGGAAGTCTTGTTTTTTGATAGAGTTTAGTTAGTTTTTCTTTTTTTCTGGGTAGTAAATATCTCTGTTCATTAACAGCAGAAAGATTTTTTTTTCTAATATTTACAGGCAGCTCACTGAAGTCATTTAGAGGGAATGTTTAAATGATTTAGCCCGAGGTCTCACTGGGTGTTCAGGTACTTTGTTAATAATGACAGCATCAGTAACAATTTTGGTGTGACGGCAATGGTAGAGTATCAGGAAGTCAACATTAAATGTGGAATGTGCCAAGGGACATTGTGTGTTTTCACCACTTGTAAAGAAACAGTATAAAAGGGAGTAGCAAAGCTGACATCGTATTTGTGAACAAACTGTTGTTGGGAGCGGTTTGTGTGGATGAAGGATCAATACAGAAAGAATCCACAATGAGAAGAATGATGTATTTTTTCTTCCTCCTGGTCCTGCTGTGTGCACCCCATGGGGCAGCTGGTGAGTAGATTCAGGACAATTGATGTGGTTCAACCATTTACTGGAAATATTTAAATGATTTACCCCGAGGTCTCAGGGTATATTCAGGTACTTTATTAATAATGATTTGGACAGCATCAGTAACATTTTTGGTGTGACAGTAATGGTAGAGTATAAGGAAGTCAATATTAAATATAATGTGGAATGTGCCAAAGGACAAGGGACTTGTAAAGAAATGTTATAAAAGAACAGCAGCAAGGCTGATATCGTATTTGTGAACAAGCCAACACTCAGAGCAGTTTGTATTGATGGAGGATCGATACAGAAAGGAGAATCCACAATGAGAAGGACAATGTCTCTTCTCCTTCTCCTGGTCCTGCTGTGTGCTCCCCATGGTGAACTGGTGACTAGATCCAGGTCACCTGATGTGGTTCATTCTGGGTAGGAGGGTTAGGGGGTGATCTATGGTATAGTGGTTGATAGTGAGGAGCCGACACCATATGGAGGACCTAGATCCATTCCTCAATAAAACATCTACAGATCCAACAAGGGAGGTGTAGATTCTGAACTTAAAATGTGTGAACGTTGCATCACTATCAGGTTCAGCAGGATTCCAGCAAACTTAATAGTATAACATAATATATATGAAAACAAAGGCTGGGAAAGATACAAATACCCCCCCCCCCAAAAAGAAAAATAATTTAAATATATTAATAGTAAAAAATAGTCTCGGCATGTAGGTCCCTTTACAAGATAGGTCAGAGTTGGTGACTGGGGACAAAAAGAAGGCATATCTATAAAATACTGTCTTTAGCTTTGAGTGTATGAAGAAAAATTGGAGGAGCTCAGGCCCATAATGGGGATAGTATTACCACAGCCTCCAATGACCCACAATGACTCAAAATCAATATGGTCCAGAGACAGACATATTTAAGGTGAACAAAGCACCAGGAACAAATGACTTACACCCATGAGTCCTCTCATTCAATGTCATTGATTGTAATTTTAATAGACTTCTAATGACTGGCTTGGTAGCAATGGATTGGTGCAAGACCAGTGTAGTGCCTGTATTTGAAAAGGCATTGAAGTCTTTCTCAATTAACTATAGACCAGGTCATTGAAACATACATACAATATCAGTGGTCAAGCATTGAAGGATACAGATTTGGGACTCTGTGCTGAAGAGTTTTCCTTCTCTAATACTGTTCAGAACTTATAGTGTGTAGGAATCATTCCAGGCCTCGCGGCTCTCTTCTGATTGGGGTAATCTTCCATACTAAAGGGACAGAGAAAAGAGTGAACAGACTGGCCTAGTGCAAAACCTTCAAACACCATTACATTGTTAACTTTTTAATAAAATAAAATACTCCCAAAAGAGACAGAATTGCAGGAATATCCCCAAATCCTAGGCACAGGGTGCTTTCACATCCTCAGAGACTGAATGTATGATAATACCACCTCTACAATGCATAAAGTCAAATGTAGTAGGTGAGGCCAAATAACACATTTTGATGTCAAGGTCAAGCCCTACCTTCTGTTGACAGGTAAATCCTCCCCATCTTGATAAAGGAGCACTTAGAAGAGTTTTTTTGTAGCAATATTTACCAATGAGGTCTTATTTCCACAGAACACATTTCATAAATGAGGCAATTAGCCATTTATTTGAATATATTTCAAACCTATATGTGGTAAATAAGTTGCAGTTGGTATACATGTTATCAACCTATTATGGTCTTAATGTGATTTTAATGTATCATTCTTGTTTGTAATAAATGTTTTTACTTTTTTATCATTTACAATGTGTGTTCCCTTTTATGCCAGTAAAGTCGGACACAATTGTTTCTTAGATTTTAGAGGCATATATGGCATTTGAGTGGCATTCTGATATTCTTGTTTTCCTCTCTTGTGAATATGTCAGGAATGTATTCATGCAGACTGAATGTTCAGATTAATGCTCCATCTTTTTTGCACGGAACGGTGTGGCAGATCCATTAATTATACAAATTGGATCTGTTTTAGTGTTCATTTTCTCCAATTTATAATCTGTTTTTTTTCTTGCTCCAGGGTTCACCACCTCTATAACTCCTGGTAAGTTATATTTCTCTTTCTGGAGTTTTACTCTTTTATGACAGAACTGAGGATACTATCAGGATGGGAAGGTTGTATTTGTAATGAAAAGTGCTGTGGATATAATAAAATACATAAAAAATGTACAGAGACAAATATCAGGGCTTTCATTGTCTGCCAGCTTTGGAGGACGCTACTTTCCTGGCTGTCATAATGATCCAATTATAAATAAAATCACACTTAATAGAGAAGTATGGGGTTTGTTGTTTTCCCGAATATATACTTAACTAGTTGGATGCTACATCTGTCCCCCATCGGGGTGAGAACGCAGTGATCACATGACCACTGATTGCCGAGTTCTCACAGCCTCTCTGAGCAAGATCTGTCTGGTTTTGGCAGTTGCCAGGAGAATGGTACTTGCCTGACTGCATTGTGCCAAGTGTAAAGTTTGGTGGAGGGGGGATTATGGTGTGGGGGTATTTTTCAGGGGTTTGGCTTGGCCCCCTAGTTCCAGTGAAGGGAACTCTTAAGGCATCAGCATACCAAGACATTTTGGACAATTTCATGCTCCCATCTTTGTGGGAAGAGTTTGGGGATGGCCCCTTCCTGTTCCATCATGACTGCACACCAGTGCACAAAGCAAGGTCCATAAAGACATGGAGGAGCCAGTTTGGGGTGGAGGAACTTGACTGTCCTGCACAGAGTCCTGACTTCAACCCCATAGAACACCTTTGGGATGAATTAGAGCGGAGACTGCGAGCCAGGCCTCCTCCCCCGACATCAGTGCCTGACCTGACAAATGTGCTTCTGGAAGAATGGTCCAACCTTCCCATAGACACCCTCCTAAACCTTGTGGATGGCCTTCCCAGAAGAGTTGAAGCTGTTATAGCTGCAAAGGGCGGGGCCAACTCAATATTGAACCCTATAGACTCAAAGCTGATTCACATTGATACAGCAGTTATTCAGCGGTTCATGTCAGGTTTACGTCAGGTTCAGGACAGGATTAGCTCAGGATCTTATCCTGTTCACACATACAAATGGTTCCCATAGAAGTCAATAGCCTGTAATCTGCATCTGAACCTGAAGGCACTGCTCAGAAATCGTACATGACTCTTTTTCAAACTGCACTGAATCCACACCACCAGTGCACCGGACATATGTGACCAGGCACCATGGGAAGAAATGTGTTTTCATATGTCATGTGGATTGGATGTGTTTCAAATAAAATCCCATCTGCATATATGTGAACTGGCATTAAAACTGAATGCCATTAAAGTTCATGTACGTGTAAATGCAGGCGTCTCAATAGTTTTGGCAATATAATATAGTATATCCACAAATGAAGGGGATGGAGAACTTTGCTTTGTATTTATTCATACATACACTTCACAAGTAACAGAATGAACATTAAAGCCTCGTACACATGATGCATGCGAGTCTCATATCAAAAATGAAGAGGTTACTTAAGTTACAAAATTTCTCGTACGACAGAATATAACTTCGGAAGTGATGTCATGTATTATATTGCATTGTAATGTATCCTTCCAATTCTGAGCATGTGTGGTCTTGGTCTTCTGATTTTTTGGGGGGAAGAATACTGCACTGATTAAAAGAAAATCGTTAGTTCTTGTGTCTTATGAGAAAAATGGTCGTGTTTGTCCTTTTGGATAATTTCACATGAAATTCGCTGTGTACTAACAATTAGTTTATCGGAAAATGGTAATATTTGTCCAATTTTTTTATCATGTATGCAAGGCTTTCTCAAGTTCATCAGACGTGGAAAGTCTATACAATACATATATCTACACCAGAGGAATAACACAAACACCCACCACAGTGGATAATTAAACAGGTTACTATAGACCAGGGGTCTCCAAATTGTGGCCTGTTGGCCGGATGTGGCCCTTTGCTAGCCTTTATCCAGCCCTTGGGGCACTATTCCTCCCAATGATATGAAACAGTATTCCTCCTACTGACACCAACAATGGGGCACTATTGATAGCACTTATGGGGTATTATTCCTCCCATTAATACCAATGGTGGGGCTCTACTCTTCCTTCTACTGACCACCATTCCTGAGGCCATGTTTATTCTCACTGATTCTGGGTCTGAAACATCTTCTACCCCCATTGGCCACACTCCGGCCCTCTTAAAGTCTGAAGGACCATAAACCGGCCCTTTGTTTGAAAAGTTTGGACACCCTTTTTATGGAGTCTAAATATATATATATACATATTTTTTTCTGTCACTTTTTGGCCAAGGGTTCTGTCAATTCAGCCCTGATACCTTTCATGCCCAGTAAGTAGGGAAAGGCTCAATGTACCCGGACATACCACAATAATTCTGAATTCAGATCCTATTTAAGTCAATGGGAGCCAAATCTATAAAATCAATTCAAATCCATTAAATTCAAGGCTAAAAGGCAAACCTGCTTTGGGGATTCCCTAAACCTTCCAGTGAAGTTGCACATCTCTTGAATGTTTACAAAGTATTAAGGCAAAAGTGACATTTTCAATTGCTGGTAACTTTTATTTTCCTGCAGGCTTCATTTGTTTTGTGAAATATTGACCTGTGGACCCCCAAGAATAAATCCCAGAACCTCAATGAGAATGATGATTGTCCGGAATGCATTTTGTGCCTCCCTATGCCATTAAAAAAGCAGACTGTGAAGAGAAAATTACCAGCAAATGTTTTATTTTCTGTCACTTTGAGGGAAAAATAATGCATCCCCGCCCCCTCACCCCGCCCCCCGGTCTATACTACATACTTAAGATATAGTATACTGTATATACTCTTATACATGCACTTATTATGATGGGAGGGAGAGTTGAATTTTATGATATGAGGGGGAGTTGACTTTTATGATGTGAGGGGGGAGTTGAATTTTATGATATGAGGGGGAGTTGACTTTTATGATGGGGTGGGGAGTTGTTGGTTATGATGGGAGGGGGAGATGACTTTGATGATGGGAGGGGGAATTGACTTTTATGATGGGAGGGGTAGTTGACGTTTATGATGGAAGGGGGGAGTTGACTATTATGATGGAAGGGGGGAGTTGACTTTTATGATGGGAGGGGGAGTTGACTTTTATGATGGGAGGGGGAGTTGACTTTTATGATGGGAGGGGGTAGTTGGATTTAAGCAAACAGAACAGTTGAAGTTGTTGCCCCTTTTTGTAGAGAAGAATGCTTTTGTAGGGATCTCATATCTACATTTTTCCTTTTCTTCAGATACTGACGGCTACAGCTGCACACAGAGAGGTAAGTCACCAAGTGAGGAATCTCTGATACAAGAACTCAGTCAGACAAGCAAAAAAAAAACATCATTTTTTTTGCACAATTTCATTTATTTTGACTGAAATAAGCAGTTTCATCTTTTTGGATTTTTTGGTTACACAACAAAGACTCTACATATTGATTGGATCCGCATGATATAACCAATAGATGTATACACCATCAGGGGTGGGAATTGACCATCTTAGGTCTTAATAAGACATGTGATCTCATGAGATCCTATCACTGGGGTTCATTCACTGAAGGAGTAGAGAATGCAAATGAATGTTATTTAGTTTAGTGAATCAGGTAAATCAGGTCTTCACTAATCATCCAATCATGTGTAAGCACAATGTTTCTAAGGCACACATTAATGCAGTTCTGGAATCATCAATACATTATGAATGATGTTATTTTTAAAGCTAGCAGTGTAGGTACCTGAATATAAATTGGCATCAGTCTCGTTGAGTCCCCTGTACAGCAGAGCTCAGATTAGGAGATGGAGAAGCAGCACATCCTGTGCTCTGCAGTGCATGGAGTATGCTGGTAGGAGAAGAGAGAAGAGTGACAGAGAGAGTTGTGTGATGCTTCTCCTTCACTTTCTAGTCACAGCGGGCTCAATTCACAAAGCGGTATCTACTAAGATCTGCTGTAAAATACCTCTTTTGCCCGGTACACTCTATGATTATGTTGTTCAGCCCAGCAGGAGGCGCTCTCTGTACTAACTATGTGATGTTAGTACTGTGATCTCCCCTCTGAGCTATTGTGCTCTGAGAGGGGGACCCCCCTCCACTCACTGCCCTCCGCCATAACACACCAGTCAGTGCCGATATTTGACCCATGTGTACCAGACTTTAGCATTTTTCAAACATTTTTGTTGCAATTTGCTAAACTCTACTAAACACCTCATGAGCTATTTCATGAAGTGATGCGATAGTTCAGTAGTGACAGCGAGCTGTATTTTAATGCTGGTGGTAGCCGGCATCCTTAAAGTAAATGGTCTGGTCTTCAGTGGCGCCCTGTGTACAGGATACATCTGACAACAGCCGTGAAATGTCTGGGAAGTGAGGTCACCCCGTAGAGTTACTATGGGGCTTCCATTGTCACCTGCCTCTCCTGCACATTCCCACAGACTGGCCCACACGGCGCTGACAGCTCAGCCTGGGAACAGACCGGAGAGGCTGCAGAACAGGTAAGTATAGCGATTTTTCTCTTTACAAGGCTAGATAGATTAGGCTTGGATTGTAGCTGAGAGAAGGTTTAGCATTAGTTGGGTTTGGCCTTTACTTCCACTTTAATAACCAGAAACCAACATGGCTGCCAAGAAGCAGGAGGCCTCCACACCCTTAGAAACCATGACTCATCTGCTGTCAAAAGGGTTCCCAGCTGACAGCAGAATATAAAACCAAAAGAATTTCCGGCATTTAACAATGTAAAAAAAAAATATCATGGGTGCCCCCCAGTTCTTACTAGGCCCTTTGGGTCTTGTTTGGATTTTAGGGGAACCACACATCAAAACTATAAAAACACAGTGTGGGGCTGGGAAAGGGGGGGGGCACGAGAATCTGAACCATACCAGGCCACATGCCCTCAATGTGGGGGGGGATGCTTCGGGGGAGAGTGGACTCCCCTCAAAAGCACCTTCTCCCATGTTGATGGGGACAAGGGCCTCTTCCTCACAACCCTAGACAGTGTTTGTGGGGTTCTGCAAGCAGAGAACTTATTGGAATCTGGAAGCCCCCTTAAAAAGGGGTCCCCCAGATCCTGACCCCCTCACATCCTGACCCTCCCATGTGAATGAATAGGGGTTCATATTACCCCTACTCATTCATCAAAAATTTTTTAAAAAGTGACATCATCAAGTGGCTCCACCTCTCTGTTTATTTAAGTCGGGAGCCATCATTTGTCGAAAGCCAAGCATCAGTGTGGGTGGGTTTTTTTTTTTTTTCAATTCAGGTTGGTGGCCGGCATTCATCATGATTGACATTGAATCTACTTGGGGGAACACTTAGTTTTTGGGAGATTTTGAATAAAGAACAAAAATTGGCTGTGTTTTTTATTTACTTTGCATTTATATACTTATCCATATGGGGGGCTGGGATCTGGGGGCCCCTTGGTTAAAGAGGGCTTTTAGATTACAATAATCTCCCCCTGCGGACCCCCACACCAACTGTACAGCAACTGTCCAGGGTTCTGGGGAAGAGGAATTTATCCCCATCAACATGTTGAGGGCATGTGGCCTGTTTAGGTTCAGGAGGGGGGCAGTTGCTCATCCCCCCTTTCCTGACCTGCTGCGCTGCATGCTCGGATAAGGGTCTGGTATAGATTTTGGGGGGGACCGCACACCATTTCTTTTTATTTTGCATGGGGTTCGCCTTATGGGGGGACCCCCAAACTGATTTTTTTAAAAGTTTTTAAATACCAACAATTATTTTGTTTGCATTCTGTTGTCAGCGAGGAAAAGTAAAATTGGCGTAAAGCTCCAACAATAAACATTTACCAAATTCAGCTCCAAAATCAGCCATAAGATTTTGTTACAATGTTACCAGTGATGGTCCTGAATGTGATTTATAAAATATGAATAGAACATTGATTTATCTGATGGATTTGTGTTGCAGAGGGGACCTCCCTGACTGTACTGATGGATGCACATGTAATGTATTGGGGTTATTCCGTGTACTTGGAGAGAATTCTGAATTCTGTATCCTCCAGATTCCCCTGCGTCACACGCCAATATACTTCATTAATCCTGGACTATGCAGGTAAATACAAAAATCACTACTTTAGGTATTTCATTGTAACATTTTAATATCTAAGCAATGTTTCATTTTTGTAGAATTGATTTCAGTGGTATCTGTCTATGAGAACAGTCACACTGACCATTGAGGGGAATTTCACAAAGGGGTTGATTTTCTAAAACTGGAGAGTGCAAAATCTGGTGCAACTCTGCATAGAAACCAATCAGCTTTCAGGTTATTATGTCAAAGCTTAATTGGACAAATTGAAGTGAGATGCTGATTGGCTCCCATGCACAGCTGCACCAGATTTTGCACTCTCCAGTTTTAGTAACTCTACCCCAACGTGTCCATCTGCTCACCTCTTCCCCCTCCATCCCGGCACCAATATACAGGTTTTCACTTTCTGTTTCTGAACCAACACTCACTTTTTTTCTCTCCCCCCTGAATTGCTGCACATTCTTCCCCCTATATACAATGATCGGTGGGATGTCTAAGTCCTTCTCTGCCAGATATCTCACTCAGCCTGATGGGCTCTCTGATGTCATAGCTGGGAGGGGTTATGAATTGACATCACTTCCCATACTTATATGGAGGTATGGTGGATGAGTACAGAAGGACATAGATGTTCCACTGACCCACCAATGTAACAGATTTTTCAGGTCATTGTTGGGACCCTAAAAACTTCAAGACAAACTGTGACTTTAGAAATAATGAAACTCTTCCCTTCCATCTGATTTTCTGCAAACAGATTATAGACACACAGCCAACACACTGCCTGAGCCTTTCATTGGGGGAACTTTAAAGAGCTGGGAAGGGGGGGGGGTACTAAGCAAACATTCAGGAGGATGTAAAGGTAAAAGGTTTTTTATACTTTAATGCATTCTCTGTATTACGGTAAAACACCTTATATTAGTAACTCCCCCGCAGCCCCTCCTAAATAATCACCTGATCCCCATCTCCATCCAGCACTGTGCACATCTGAGCCGCTCTTCTCTCCTCTCTCCTGTCTCACAGGATTGGCTGAGGGCAGAGAGTGGGGGGCAGAGCCGAGCCGGGCTGTGAGTTTGAAAAGATGCATACAGCTTGACTCGGGATCGAGCATGCTCGGGTGTCCACTATAGGAAGTCGCTTTCAATGGGGGCACTCAGTGGGATCAGGAGCCAGGAGTGCCAATGGGAGACCCCAGAAAAGGAGGATCAGAGCTGCTCTGTAAAGATGTTTATTATTTTAATAGAAAAAAAACTAAAGTTTTACAATCACTTTAACAGTCGAAACAACAGACGATTTAGTCAGAAGTAAGTAATGCGTAGCACAAGAAAATAAAGATATAAAGCAGTGCAGCGCTCAAAACAAAGTGAAGTATACTATATCAGATGACATACAGATATACAGGTGGCCCACATGGCCATAACGTCTAAAACATTAATGGGCTGGTGGTGACTAGATCTCAGACCACTTAATCATGCACTATAGTGACTTCAAGCATGTGCAGTAGATAGTGTCCATGTGCATAAAATAACATGCTGGTGTAAACTGTAGGTGCCAATCCTCAAATAGGTGAAGTGCCCCCTCACCTTCCTGCCCAGGCCCCTAGGGACCAATGAGCCTTTGAGTATATGGTAAATCTTGGATAGATCCTTCAGATGGTGAATCCCTCAGGAAGTAATGGTGGGACTCTCCTCCTCTTATCTCCTATGTCAGAGCGTTGGTGGTATCGAAGGTACCCCTCCCACACGATCATCAATAAGGAAAAAGAACTGTTTTCTTCTTTAGATTGCTTTTGATGTCTTGGCAGAAAATTATAAATTTTTGGAAAATAAGGGACCTCTCAAGGCCTATCAAAGAGCCTCAGCTCTGCTTAAATCACTTCCATTTCCTATGGTAACAATGAAAGATGTGGAAGGCTTGCCTCACCTTTTGTTATTCTGGAGAAATAGCTGCTTGTTTGTCTGTGTCCATGCGTAGCACATCCTACAGAGTGCAGAGGTCAGGGGTATGTAATACGTAGTACATCCTACAGAGTGCAGAGGTCAGAGGTATGTAATATGTAGCACATCCTACAGTGTGCAGAGGTATGTAAGACATAGCACATCCTACAGAGTGCAGAGGTCAGGGGTATATAATGCACAGCACAGCCTACAGAGTGCAGAGGTCAGAGGTATGTTATACACAGCACATCATACAGAGCAGAACATGTAATGAGCAGCACAGTTTATAGGGTGCAGTGAACAGGACTATGTAACATACAGCATGGAGTACAGCAGTCATGAGTACAACATAAAGCACGGCATACAGAGTACAGCAGTCATGAGTACAGCATAAAGCACAGCATACAGAGTACAGCAGTCACGAGTACAACATAAAGCACAGCATACAGAGTACAGCAGTCACGAGTACAACATAAAGCACAGCATACAGAGTACAGCAGTCACGAGTACAACATAAAGCACAGTATACAGAGTACAGCAGTCACGAGTACAACATAAAGCACAGCATACAGAGTACGGCAGTCACAAGTACAACATAAAGCACAGCATACAGAGTACAGCAGTCACGAGTACAACATAAAGCACAGCATACAGAGTACAGCAGTCACGAGTACAACATAAAGCACAGCATACAGAGTACAGCAGTCACGAGTACAACATAAAGCACGGCATACAGAGTACAGCAGTCATGAGTACAACATAAAGCACAGCATACAGAGTACAGCAGTCATGAGTACAACATAAAGCACGGCATACAGAGTACAGCAGTCAGGAGTACAACATAAAGCACAGCATACAGAGTACAGCAGTCACGAGTACAACATAAAGCACAGCATACAGAGTACAGCAGTCATGAGCACAACATAAAGCACAGCATACAGAGTACAGCAGTCACGAGTACAACATAAAGCACAGCATACAGAGTACAGCAGTCACGAGTGCAACCTAAAGCACAGCATACAGAGTACAGCAGTCAGGAGTACAACATAAAGCACAGCATACAGAGTACAGCAGTCACCAGTACAACATAAAGCACAGCATACAGAGTACAGCAGTCACGAGTACAACATAAAGCACGGCATACAGAGTACAGCAGTCATGTATACAACATAAAGCACGGCATACAGAGTACAGCAGTCACGAGTACAACATAAAGCACGGCATACAGAGTACAGCAGTCACGAGTACAACATAAAGCACAGCATACAGAGTACAGCAGTCACGAGTACAACATAAAGCACATCATACAGAGTACAGCAGTCACGAGTACAACATAAAGCACGGCATACAGAGTACAGCAGTCACGAGTACAACATAAAGCACAGCATACAGAGTACAGCAGTCACGAGTACAACATAAAGCACAGCATACAGAGTACAGCAGTCACGAGTACAACATAAAGCACAGCATACAGAGTACAGCAGTCACGAGTACAACATAAAGCACAGCATACAGAGTACAGCAGTCACGACTACAACATAAAGCACGGCATACAGAGTACAGCAGTCACGAGTACAACATAAAGCACAGCATACAGAGTACAGCAGTCACGAGTACAACATAAAGCACAGCATACAGAGTACAGCAGTCATTAGTACAACATAAAGCACAGCATACAGAGTACAGCAGTCACGAGTACAACATAAAGCACAGCATACAGAGTACAGCAGTCACCAGTACAACATAAAGCACATCATACAGAGTACAGCAGTCACGAGTACAACATAAAGCACAGCATACAGAGTACAGCAGTCACGAGTACAACATAAAGCACAGCATACAGAGTACAGCAGTCACGAGTACAACATAAAGCACAGCATACAGAGTACAGCAGTCACGAGTACAACATAAAGCACAGCATACAGTGTACAGCAGTCACGAGTACAACATAAAGCACGGCATACAGAGTACAGCAGTCAGGAGTACAACATAAAGCACAGCATACAGAGTACAGCAGTCATTAGTACAACATAAAGCATGGCATACAGAGTACAGCAGTCACGAGTACAACATAAAGCACGGCATACAGAGTACAGCAGTCACGAGTACAACATAAAGCACGGCATACAGAATACAGCAGTAAGGCGCAGGGTATGAACTGCTGGCTAAGAGTATGATATGTACAACATTCCACTCCTTGATTGGGCCAATCAGATCACTCAGTGATATTTGGCAGTCATGGAGAAGTGATCTAGTCTGAAAATAGGTATAATTGGGCTCTGTACATGATTTTTTTTTCTGAGCAGAGCTGATTTTAACAAACAACATTGCTAAGCTGAGGATATCAGGACTTTGATGGGCGGTCTTATTATTTCTTATACTACTATTAGTCTTTATACCTTTATTTGGAGCATTCAATTTCCATTTCTACTTTTCAATAAAATATTCTTTTTTCTTTCAGAAACCAATGAAACTATCACCGATGACAGGAGTGTTTTTTTACAAAGCATAACAAGAAACAATTGGGATGACACTGCTAATAATTACTATAACCATCTATTAAACTGCAATCAGTCCCTCCTCTACGGGCTGAAGAGAGCTCTGGAGATTTCCCCCGCCGAGTCCATCATTGTGCTTTATACATTTGGCTCCATGGCAGATTACAATGACACTCAGCTGCTGTCTGAGGTTCATACATTGCTGGAGGAAAAGAAGTCCCAAGTAAGAGTCTTCCATGTAAAGTCATACATCGTCTACGTATCTCTGATCCATAGCTAAACATTTTATTTCTCTCTACAGGTTTATTTTTATTGGCACCCATGGTTATATTGTGCACCGGGTTTACCCCAGCTTGATGTATTTCAAGACATTGCATCTCGTAGTTATGGAGAATTGATTAATAAGGATTTTACTGACTATTATAGGGTAAGAATCATATTAGAATCATAGGAAGCATACAGTAGAAAAGACAAATACATTTTGGTGGTGGACACTTTATGTATGAGATTCAATTCCAAATATACTGCATACTATACATCTGTAGATTGCAATGATCTGATTCAGGGATTCGGTGAACTTTCAAGAAGTTCATGTGCCGAACCGGAACCTGAACGCCATTGAAATTAATGGAAGCAGAATCTGTCAAATTAAAATGACCATTTTCTGGACTAATAGGCAATAATAGCATTGGGGTGGGCACTGCCATTGGGAACGTGTACCAATGTAAAAAATGTGTTTTTAAAAATTAATTTGGTGAGCAGCAGTGATTTTTTTAAATGATTAAACTGAAACAGTAAAAATGATTATATTATTGCCCCGGGGTATCCTAATCCTGCCTGTAAGGGGGCGTCTCTGTGATGTATAGAAAGCGCTGCAGCAGTACTGACATTTACAAAGGAAAAAGGTTTCAAAATTGTTGGTAGATGATATAATTTATAGCTCTTTTGTTTAGAAAAACACACAAACCCCTCCAAGGATCTGCTATGCATTTTAGGGGTCCTTAGGAGAGGTTTGTGTGTTTTATTTTGTTTACTTTGTAAATGTCATTTTTGCTGTATTACATCCTTCAGCAAGAATATAAAAAAATAGAGATCCCCAAAATACATATCAGACCGTTTGAGGGAGCACCTGACCTGAAAAAAAACTGAAAAACTGTGTAGTCCCCCAATAAATTCATACCAGACTCAAAGAAGTTTTAGGAATGACATTGATGAAATATGGAGACATCTATTTCTATGAGGAAAGCGTTTCTCCCTACAATCTCTGGATCCTAGTGTAGTACTATGAATGTCATTGGTGAAATACGCACAAAGCTCAGGCTATTGTTTGCTCTCATTGACACTATGCTGACAAGTCTGGGTCCATTGCTAGGAAATGTGTCCTTTCTTGGCCAATAGTTTACATGTCACATATACCACAACAGCATGTATTTTATTCTGTATTAGAGGACAGTGAAAATACCCAGTGACTGGGCTCACAGGGGGGATTAAACACATCTTCCTACATAAGTTATACCTGTTTATCTGCAGTATTCTTTTATTTATCATTTATTTCAGGTACTTATATACCACCATCAATTTACACAGCACTTTACATATATATTGTACATTCACATCAGTCCCTAACCCTCAAGGGGTGTACAATCTAAGGTCCCTAACTTACATTCACACATACACATGCTAGGACCAATTTAGACAGGATCCAATTCACCTACCAGCATGTCTTTGGAGTGTGGGAGGAAACCGGAGTACCCGGAGGAAACACATACAGGGAGAACATGCAAACTCCAGGCATGAGGTGTCGTGGTTGGGATTCAAACCAACAACCCTAGTACTGCCAGGCGGAAGTGCTAACCATTTAGCCACTGTGCTTCTCTCTTCTCTTCTCTTCTCTTCTCATCTCTTCTCTTCTCTTCTCTTTTCTTCTCTTCTCTTCTCTTCTCATCTCTTCTCTTCTCTTCTCATGTCTTCTCTTCTCATCTCATCTCTTCTCTTCTCTTCTCACATAATGTTAACGCTTGTCTGAAAGCTAAAAAAAGGGGTTGAGAGCAGAAATCACACACTGCAGGGCTAAGTGAGGAGAGCTCTAAGAGCTGATTGGAGGGAAGAGACGCCCTCCCCCTTCACACAGCACACAGGAACAGAGCTGAGGGAGTTAATCTGCTGGAGGTCCCTCCCCATCACCATTTTTGTTTTGGTGTCAGGGAAAAAGAGGAAACAGATCAGAGGAACATGTACCAAAGTAAAAAGAAATTCTAAAAAGTGTATTTTGTTGGGTAGCAGCGATATTAATATTGCCTTATTAACAACATTAAAAATGCAAACTCCTCTAAATAACATGCCTGGTGGGTGTCCTCAGCCTGCCTGTGAAGGGACATATCTGTATTATGTATACAACCTTTTACAGTAAAATTGATATTTACAAAAAAGCCATTAAATCGCCCCTAAATGACTGCTCCTGACTACTTTGTTTGTAAAAATGTGGCCCAGGATTCCCTTTGTACACTATCCCCACCTCTTTGTTTACATTATGTCAGCCGGGAATCTGATGCTAACAGCTGAATGGGCCAGGTAGAAATACATCACTGATGTATCACTGCTTGTAGGAGTTTTCTTTCTGCTCTAGGAGGATGCCGAACCCCTGACCTCTGTGTGGGCAGAGCTGATTGGCCCTGTGCTGATCACAAGCACTCTCCCAAAAAAAAAAAACCCTCTATAGCAATACACACCAAACTGAGCATGTACAGAGTGACTCCACACTATATGCGCTGTTAGGAGATAAGAGGGGACACTGAAAGAAGGGAAAGATCAGAGAAGACAGGATCAAACATAGCTTTTACACAATGCTCAGGGTTAACCCCTTAGGTTCCACAGTGAGTATAACAAGCACGCCTTACTGCATCTACAGACTGATTGTACTGTTGGGGGTTTAGTAACACTTTAACCCCTTCCACTCCGCCCTATAGAGGAAATACTGCTACAGGGCAGCACTGGTACACAAAATCAATGATTTTGCAGTTCCGGGTAGGAGGCTATTTGCCACCTCGGCTGCCAATCATGAATACTCACCGACACCCGGTGATAGTTGATGTATAAACAACACAGATCTCTCCCCTGTCAGCTCCTGCACACCGCCATTACTAGTGAAAAAAAAAATCTCAGTATATATACCGCCAGTTGTAAACGCTATAACTTTCACGTAAACCAATTAATTTACACGTATTGGCCTAAATTTATGATGAAATTAGATTTTTTAAAAATTTTTACTGGATTTGTTTTATAGAAAAATGTAAAAAATGTTTTTTTTTCTCAAAAGTGTCGGTTGTTTATAGATCAAAAAATAAAAAACAGAGGTGATCAAATACCACAGAAAAAAAGCTCTATTTATAGGAAAAAAAGGACGTAAATTTATTTTGGGTGCAGCATTGCATGACCGCGCAATTGTTAGTTAAAGTTATGCAGCATGGTTTTCGCAAAAAATGTCCTGGTCAGGAAGGGGGGGGGGGAATCCTCTGGAGGGAAAGTGGTTCTGAAAAACACTTCTTGTCCTTATCTTCATAAACAGTGTCTCCTAAAATGAAAACCAGCGAAGTTCTGGTAACACAGGTGAACAGCTGGAGGGGTCCAGTAGCAAAGGTCCCCCCCACTGGAACTTGAGTGCATTGGTAATAATGGGGGAAGGGCTGCCCATGATAGCTGAGTTTTCTGAAGAAGCTGTGAGCTATGAGACTTCTCCCCTGCCACCCTCACACCCATTCTGAGGGCCTTTTACCCGGCTGCAGATCACCTGCTTAGCTACTTCTGCCTCATCAGGTGTGACCAATCTGAGCTGCCAATGGAGGAAAGGAGAAAAACTTATCATTTGTGGGCATGTCCAGGAACCCAGAGAGTTGTGGGAAATGGAGTTAAAGGGGCCTGTGTCTGCATCTGGTTATGGAAAGCAACAATGACCTAAAAATGAGGAATTGTAGATGAAAATAGTGACTGGAATTGTGATAAATGTGTAGTGGCAGACAGTAGCGTTGCACAAAGACATCTCTAGTAATCTGTGATGATTTTACTTTTCAAAACACTGAATTTCTCAAAGTAAAAATGCCAAGAAATGTAACATTGGCCATATCATAAATGTAGCGAATCTTGAAGAGGTCGGTGTTTTGGAGGGAGTGGTCCTGATGTATTTCTCCTAAACCACAAGAGATGAGTCTGGGAACTGAAGTTTTCTTATCTATATAATCTCAATATTTGCTCAATCCCTCAAAGTTCTGTGAGAATCTCATTGCGTTTCATTGTGGGATTTAGAGATTTTCCATATCACAGAACATCCATGGCCAACCCAAGACTCCTTGGTGGTTCCCTGGTCAGTATATGGACCAATAAGGTCCGGGATAAACAAAATAATTTGTGTAGTGACCCGGGGACAAATTCTTGTAGGATAAATCACCAATTATCATAGCTCAATGGTATCTTTAGCACTTGATGTACTAAGATGGATTGCTACATCTGGGTGTATATGGGAAATAAATGGGGGTTTCAATGATAGCAGAAGGTTGGGAAGCCAGTGGAGGGATTGGCAGAGAGGGGTGGCAGATACAGAATGGTTAGTAAGGTGGATAAGTCTGGCAGCAGAATTCATGATAGACTGAAGAGGGGATAGCCTGTGATTTGGTAGGCCAATGAGGAGGGAGTTGCAATAGTCAAGGCGAGATATAACAAGGGAGTGAATCAGTTGCTTAGTGGTTTCCGAAGTTAGGAACGGCCGTATCTTGGAGATGTTGCAGAGGTGAAGTCTACAAGATTTGGACAGTGATTGGATTTTGGGCTGAAAGGACAGATTACCCTGGCATGAAGGGAGGGACTGATGATTGTGTTATTGAACTTGATGGAGAAGTCAGGGGAGGGGCACGGGCTGGGGGAATACTAAGAGCTCAGTTTTGGAAAGATTGAGTTTGAGGAAGTGGAGTGACATCCATGCCGATATGTCGCTTAGTAGGTTAGTAATGCGAGGAGACTGAAGGGGTGAGGTGAGGAGGAGACTGAAGGGGTGAGGTGAGGAGGAGACTGAAGGGGTGAGGTAAGGAGGAGACTGAAGGGGTGAGGTGAGGGGTAGAAAGATAGATTTGTGTGTCATCAGCATAGAGATGGTACTTAAAGCCATGGGAGTTTATCAAGTGACCAAGGGAGGAGGTGTAGATGGAGAAGAGAAGGGGCCAAGGACAGAACCTTGAGGGACCCCTACAGAAAGAGGAAGTGAAGAGGAGGAGGCAGAGTTATAGGTAACACTGAAGAAGCGCTGCGATAGGTAGGAGGAGAACCAGGAGAGGGCAGAGTCTCTGAGACCAAGAGAGAGGAGTTTTTTGAGAAGGAGGGGATGGTCAACCATATCAAAAGCCGCAGAGAGGTCAAGTAGTAAGAGTATGAAGTAGTGACCATTGGTTGGGATGACTACGTAGCAGTGCCCATTGGTTGGTATGAGTATGGAGTAGTGACCATTGGTTGGGATGAGTATGGAGTAGTGGCCGTTGGTTGGGATGAGTACGGAGTAGTGGCCATTGGTTGGGAGGAGTACGGAGCAGTGGCCATTGGTTGGGATGAGTAGGGAGTAGTGACCATTGGTTGGGATGAGTAGGGAGTAGTGGCCATTGGTTGGGATGAGTACGGAGTAGTGGCCATTGATTGGGATGAGTACAGAGTAGTGGCCATTGGTTTTAGCAGTTAGTAGATCATTAGTGAGTTTTAGTAGGGCAATTTCAGTGGAGTGGAGTGAGCAAAAGCCAGACTGTAAAGGGTCAAGAAGGTTGTTGTCGGTGAGGGAGGAGCTCAGGCGATTGTAGACTAAGCGTTCTAGGAGTTTAGAGTAAATGGCAGCAGGGAGATGGGTCTTAAGTTGTTCAGGTTGGTGGTGTCCAGGGAGAGTATGGGAGTGATGTGCGCATGCTTTAGAGGGGAGCGGAAGGCACCAGTAGAGAGGGAAAGATTGAAGATGTGAGTGAGGGAGCATAGGATGGAAGAAGAAGGGGACCTAAGTAGTTGTGAGGGGACAGGATCCAGGGGGCAGGTAGTGAGATGGGCTTCTGAGAAAACCTCAGCGACTTCTTCAGTAGTAGCGAGGTCAGAAGAGGAAAGTGTTGAGGGAGGTTTAGTATAAGGTATGATAAGTGGGATGGATGTCTGTGCAGTGGAGATGCCCCTAAGAATTCCATCAATCTTGTTTTTAAAATGATTTGCAATCTCGTGAGCAGTGAGTGAGTTACTGGGTGGAGGTGGAGAAAGTAGAGAGTTAAAAGTAGAGTAGAGACGATGAGGACTGGATGACAAGGTATTAATAAGAGTGACAAAGTAGGCTTGTTTGGCAACATGGATGGAGGAATTGTTTGTTAAGAAAGCAGAGTTATATTGGGTGAATGCTTTCTGGGATTTGGTTTTCCGCCACAATCGCTCCAGCACACGACTATGTTGTTTAAGATTTCTGGTGTGGTCAGTCTGCCAAGGATGTAATGGTCGGGGCCTGATGCTTCATGTTGTTAGAGGAGCAAGTGTGTCCAATGTGGATGAAAGTGAACTGTTATAGACAGCAGTGGCCAGGTCAGGGCAGGACAGGGGAGAGATTCTGTCATAGTGGTGGTCAGTTGCAGAGTTGAAAGGAGCCCGGTTCAAGTTGTGAAGGTTTCTGCGGGTAATTGTTTGCTGCTTGCAGGGATAGGTGTTTGAAGACGAGGAAACTGTGAAGGTAATGAGATTGTTATCAGAGAGAGGAAAGGGGGTGTTTGTGAGGTTGTAGGAAGTACAAAGATGGGAGAAAACAAGGTCTAATGTATTCCCATCAGAGTGAGTGGAGGACTGTATACATTGTGCTAATGTAAAAGATGAGGTTAGGTTGAAGAGTTGAGATGTAGCCGGGTTGTTGACATTATTAGGGATGTTAAAATCTCTGAGAATGATAGCGGGTAGTTCAGAGGAGAGAAAGTAAGGTAGCCAGGAGGAGAAATCATCAAGAAAGCGGGACACGGGTCCAGGAGGCTGATAGACCACTGCAATCCTCAGAGAAATGGGAGAAAACAGCCGGATGCAGTGAGTCTCAAAAGAAGAGAAGGATAGAGAGGGAGGAATAGGGAGGACTTGAAAGGTGCTGAGTGGGGATAGAAGCAAACCAACCCCACCACCTTTCCAACCACTGAGTCTGGGTGAGTGGGTCCAGATGAGACCTCCATAGGAAAGTGCTGCATGCAGTAGAGTTTCTTGTTGTTGTATCTTCCTGCTGCTTGAGTTATCCTGCTTTAGTTCAACTGCTGTGTTTAACTGCGTCTTAGCACTCCATCAACCCAGCACTCACGCAAAAGCAGCACCCCATCTGAGTCTGTGCCCCCCATCTGTGATCCCCCCATGAGCTGATCTAAATTTGTAGGAAGATGGTCAAATGATCACTCTTCTCCGCCTCAATTAGGAACTGATAAGGATCACATGAATAGGGGGGGATGTTTCTTGAACAGACCAGACACAGACTACAGTCATAAAACGAGTGCAACTAGAGGTGAGAACTAATCAACATATACAAAAATATATATACACTATTTGTTCTGAAATTAACAGGAGTCAATGCGTTGTTCTTGTTAAGAGTGGAGAGGAGATAGGAGCATTTACGCAAAAGCAGCACCCCATAAATAATATGTTTTCTTTCTCTCTTATTTTTGACAGTTTATTCACTCATTCGAAATATTGTTGTCTAAACCTCTAAATTCATCTGTGCGCATCCTGAACGTCAACAAAAATGTCACCGACAAATATACTGACACGTTTGATGTTACCACTTCCTTATCACATTTAATGATCATAGCAGATGAATCATTCGCTCTGGATTTCACTGATCCGAATGGTACGTTCACGACTTACGACTTAGATTTACAGTAAGAACGTCTGAATGTATTTACTGTATTATTTCCAACAACGGTAAGAAGATAAAACTGATGTCCACCATTTCTACAATAAAATTATAATGAATCCTCACAGCCAATATTCACACAAAGTGTCCTGGGAGTCGGCGGCTTTCACATTTTTTAAAACTTAGTATAAGGGAATTCTCTTTCTTCTCTTCTTGGTTCACCAGAAACCTGGAATGTGAAGACATGGAATGCATTAGTGATCCCAGATCTGGGTCATTCTATCATTATTCCTTTGTTGATGGGCTTTGAACTTCTGAAATCCTCCAGAATCCAGTGACAGATACATTTGATCTGGATCTGACCTTCTTCTGACCTACACTTGACCTGCTTAGACTTGTATAGAAATACAAACCCATTGAAAGTGAACAAAAGCCCATCAACACAGGTCCTTGTAGACTCCAGGAAAATTCCACACTTTCCTCTACATGTGTTTGTGCCAAATACTTCCCACCGGCTGTGTGCCAGGCAGGATGGATATGAATTTCCTGCATATCGGGTACCATAGTTGCAAGTTGTTCATATTTTGCCATGACATCACAATAAAGCCTAGTGATGTTGCCAATGTATTTGTAATATCACAATACCTATTACTATCATATACTGAATTTGAGATCACAATAACAGCTGATATCATGATTCTGAATGCGATAATTCAAAAGTGTTTATGATAAAAGAACTTTGACAATGGTATCCTGAAAGTTCTCCAGGTGAGCAGAGACAAGAAAAAAAAGAGGGATAAAACCTGCAAGAGAGATCCTTCTAAAAGTAGTATTCAGTTGTATGTATATGGAAAGGATATCAGAAAGTGTAGTAACTCATAGTCACAAGGTTGCAGAATACTCATCCTAGGGTCAAGAAATCTAATTTAGCACATGTGGAGAATATGGCTGTTCTGCCTTCATCAGGGAAATTCATTAAGCTGTCCTGTCTGCAATATTAAATTTGGCCACTAGATGGAACCTGAAATACATTTACTGTTTGCAGAAACCAGAGACTCTGTAACTTGATTGTATGTACTGTATTTCTCATGTTTTTCCCAATAGTTTCACCCCAGCCTGTTTTGTTAATATATTGCAGAATAGGAGGATTTAGCTGCAGGGAAACGTGTAGCGATGACAGAACAATGACCATCATCACAGAGAGTGTGGGTGGTCACAATCAATGCTCAGGGGATTTTCCAGAGATTCCTGCATTGTGCTAGGCTGCAGTCAGATCCAATGAACAATGGTATAGGAGCTGAGTCTCCAAAATATTATTATTATAATAATTATTATAATTAAGATTTATATAATGCCAACAGTTTACGCAGCTCTTTACAATATAAAGGGGAACAGAACAATTACAATACATTTCAGTACAGAAGGAATAGGAGGGCCCGGCTCACAGAGCTTATAATCTAAAGGAAGGGGGAGGTGATACAAAAGGTGACAGCTTCAGGGGATGATCTGATGGAGGTGACTCAAGTACAGTTCTTAGGTGAAGGTGGGGTAGGCTTTCTTGAATAAATTAGTTTTCAAAGATCACCTAAAGGCAGACAGGGTAGGAGCTGACCAGACATATTGGAGCAGGGAGCTCCAGAGGATGTGAAAGGCTCTAGAGAAGTCCTGGAGGTGAGTGTGGGAGGGGGTAACATGGGAATTGGAGAGCAAGAGGTCTTGGGAGGAGCAGAGAGGATGGTTTAGGCGATATCTGCAGATGAGGATGGTGATGTAGCTGGGAGTGATGTTGTGGATGGCTTTGTACGTTGTGGTTAGTATTTTGAATTTGTTTACATTGGGCTAGCAGAAGCCAGTGAAGAGATTGGCAGAGAGGGGCAGCAGTCACGGATCAGTGGATAAGGTGTGTTGGTCTAGCAGTAACATTCATAATAAGCTGTATTGTTGCTGTATTGTCTCCTGTTATATTGTAAAGCGCTGAGCAAACTGTTGGTGCCATAAATCCTGTATTATAATAATAATAAGCTGAAGGGGGGATAGCCTGTGTAGGGATAGGCCAATGAGGAGTGAGTTGCAGTAGTCTAGGCTCTAAATAATGAGTGAATAAGCTGTTTTGTGGTGTTATTAGTCAGGAAGGAGTGAATTCTGGAAATATTGCAGAGGGTAAAGGAGCAAGATTTAGCCAGTGATTCAAAGGAGAGGTCAGAGTCTAGGATTACACATAGCACTCTGGCATGTGTAGATCGAACCAATGGTTGTGCTGTTAATCTCAAAGATAAAGTCAAAGGGACGGGATCAGGCAGAAGGAAATATTACAAGCTCAGTTTTTGAAAGACTGAGTTTGAGTAAGTGGTGCTTAGTAAATTTGTGATATGTAAAGAGATTAAGGGGGTGAGTTGAAAGTAAAGATAGATCTGGGTGTCATTGGAAGCCGTGGGATGTTAGTAACTGGCCCAGAGAAGAGGTATAGAGAGAGTAGAGTTAGGGTCCAGAGAAGGAGCCTCGGGGTACCCCAACAGAAAGAGGAAGTGGAGCGGAAGAGATGGTATTGTATGTGACACTGAAAGTGCGCTGAGATCAGTAGGAGGCAAATCAGGATACAGAGGAGTCATGGAGGCCAAGGAAGTGGGGTTTGTTGAGGAGAACTGGGTGATCAACTGTGTTAAAGACAGCATAAAGGTCTAAGAGTATGAGTATGGAGCACTAGTTATTGGTTTTAGCAGTTAGTAGGTCATTGGTGAGTTTTAATAGGGCATTTGAGGGGGAATGTTGTGGGCGAAAGCCAGACTGTAGGGAATCAAGAAGGTTGTTGTCAATATATATATAACAACTCATACGGTTGTGGACAAGGTGTTCAAGAAGCTTGGAGGCAAACAGGAGCAGGGAGATGGGTCTTAAGATAGTCTAACAGGTGGAGTCCAGTGAGGGTTTTTTAAGTATGGGGTTGACCAGTGCATGTTTAAGCAGGGATGGAAAAGTGCCTGAGGAGAGGGGAGGTTAAAGATGTGGGTTACAGAGTTTAGGATGGAGCAGGAAAGTGGTCGCAGTGATTGTGAGGGGACAGGCTCCAGGGGACAGGTGGTGAGGTGGGCAATGGAAAGGAATTTGGAAACTTCCTCAGTGGTAACAGGGTTGAAGAAGGAAAGTATTGTGGGACTTGGTGTGTTGGTTGGAGAGAAAGCTGGACACTGGATATCTTATCATGAATTTTGTCTATCTTGTTTTTGAAATGATTGGCAATCTCTTGGGCAGTAAACAAGTTGGTGGCTGGAGGGAGTGGGGAGTGAAGTAAGAAATTAAGGTTGGAAAACAGTTGACAAGATTTGGATGAAAGGTGTTTGATGAGAGTGGGGTAGTAGGTTTGTTTAGCAGTGTGGAGGTAGGAGTTGTATTTGAGAAGGGAAGATTTGTAGAGGGTGAAGTCTTGCAGGGATTTAGTTTTATGCTACCTCACTCAAGAGCACGACTGAGTCTCTTGAGACTTCTAGTGTTGTCTGCTTGTCAGGGTTGTAGCAGGAGAGCCCTGGTTCTGGGTGTAGAGAGAGGAGAGGGTGTGTCCATGATGACAGTATGTTGTTGTAGGCAGAAGTGACCAGGTCTGGGCAGGACAGGAGTGTGATTCTATCATAAAGGCAGTCAGTAGCGGGAAGAAGAAGGGAAGGGTTGAGGTGGCGAAGGTTCCTGTGGGTAACCATTTGCAAGTTGGAAACTTGGGAGGTAAGAGACAGGGAGAGTGTGAAACTGATAAGGGTGTGATCAGAGAGAGGAAAAGGGATATCGGAGGGGTTACAGGCAGCGCAGAAGTGGGAGAAAATGAGGTTGAGGGTGTTAGCATTGGAGTGAGTGGTGATTTGTGTCCATTGTATTAGGTTAAAAGAAGAGGTTAGTTGATTAGTTGAGAAGTGGCTGCTCTGTTCACATTGATTGGAATATCACCGAGGATGATGGTGGGTACTTCAGAGGTAAAATCGAAAAAGTGTGAAACAGGGCTGGGAGCCAAGTAAATTATTACATTCCTCAGACAAACTAGAGAAAAAAGACAGAAGCCGTGATCTTCAAAAGAACAGAGAGAAAGAGAGGGAGGTGTAGGAAGAACCTGGAAGGTGCTTTGTGGGGAGAGGAAAGGTCCAACTCTGCCTCCTTTTTGTCCATTTGGTCTGGATGACTGAGTCCACAGGAGGTCACCATGGGAGCAGGCAGCTTGAAAGGTCATGTCAAATTCCTGGAGCCAGGTTTCAGTAATAGCAAGTAGATTGAGGGTGTTGGAGAGGAAAAGGTCATTGACAGACGACAGTTTGTTATAGACTGAGTGGGTATTCTAGAGGGCACACATAAGGGAGGGGCTGACTCCTGGAAACAGGGAGATTGAGATAAGAGAATGAGGGGTATGGCTGTTGCCAGAGAAGGTAGATTTCCAATTCTTGGGGGGGGAGGGAGTTATCCCCAAATGTTAGGAGTATTAGGAGGGTAAGGTTGGTAAGTTGTGTGCAGGATTTATAGGAGAACAGATATTGCAATGAATTTGAAGTGGTGACATTATGTGGGCTCAGAAAGAGCAGGAGGTGATAAGTGCAGTAATATTGAGAGGGCAAAAGTGAGGGAGATATTCATAGGTTGGGGGGGGGGGGTTTTAAAGAAATGAGAGTTTGAAGAGAGAGGGTGTTATTTCAAAGAAGGAGATTAGTAGGAGCATGTTGCAGGTTGGAGAGAGGGGAAAATGAAAGCCCAAGGAGAGAGAAAAGATTAAAGGGAACTTCCAGACAACTTGGCGTCGACCACTGATGTATTTACCGTACTCACTTTTGTACAAGAACCTTAATCTAAGCGCCGTGTTGAAAGTGCCAGGTACTTAGCAAAGAAAGAGCACTTTACAGAATAAGTGGCAAGCCTAACCTCACAAAAATATAACCAAATTGTGGTCAGCAGATGTACCCAATAAATAAAAAGATGCTTCCAAATGGATTGTTCAGAAAGATCAGTATTTATTGATCATAAGAACAGGTTAAAACACACCATTAATGTGTTCCATGGCTCTTTGGTGGTCACTTCATCAGGGAAAGGTATAGAGTACACTTTAATGGGTGGGATCTGTGTGCATTTCTTCATCCTGGAGTAGACGGACAGTATACTGGAAACACCTGTTTATTTAATGGATGCCTCTGCTAATCACATTTTAGGGCCCCATCACCTGTAACATAAATTGAATGTCACTGTGATATTACCATTCTGTTAAAAGTCTCACACAAAGATTGAATTGTTACAACCATGTGTAGTTACTATTGAGTGCCCCGGTTTTCAAAAAAAAGGGAAAAAGCACATACTGCTCAATTTTAAGGGCCTGGAGAAGGAAAAGGGGAATACATGGAAGACATGGAGGACAAGAGACAGACTCACTAGCTTTTAGTTTCTTAACTACTAACCCCAAAACATTTCAACTTCTGGTTTTTGGATGGTATGCCTTCCAGGAGATGCTCTGCACCCTACTGGGTGATCCATGACACTTTTTTATAGAATATACACCAAGCTCTGTGTTCTGCACCTCTATTATTCTTCATATTTCCTATACATGGAGGGACCCCCATTAGTTATAGGTCGAGGATGTGTCTATGCTGTCCTTGTTCGGTAAGGATGTACATATATCATTGTATACAGTTTTTTGTTTTATGTGAAAGGAATATGATTGTGCATATTATTAGTAGAGGCATAAATACTTTTTATTATACTTTTCCATTCCATTATCAAAGCATGCACTGGACCATTTAGAATATAACCTGGTGTATGTCAAGGGTGTTGACAGCTGTATAGTGTTTGGATCATTGCTCCCACCCCTTGATGGGAGGAGTCTATTCAACATCACGTGACGCTATTAAGACTGCTATTGCAACATACAAGATTGGCTCTGATGAAGAGGGGATCACCCCTCAAAACGTGTCAGCAATTTTAAGGGTCCTCTCACATTTGGGAGTTGATTGGGTGACCAATCGGCTTTGGACTTTGATATCGTTTTGTTAACATATTTTTTGTGAGTATATATCTTCTTTTGTAATAATAAAGTTACTTCCCTGGTAATGTACTAGGCTGGTGTGCCCTATATTCCTTGTATTACAATGCAGGTACTTGGGGAAGCTCTGAATATATTAGGACTGTGGTAAAATCTCTGTGCCTTTCTCCATATTCTAGTCTGCAGAATGTTGGGAAAGCACAAAGGAGCCCTAAGTGTCCATTTAATCATTTTGATTAGCAAGCTTGTCTCTGTTACAAGACATTACCCACAAAAACACTTCTAGTACACAGCAAACAATATATAGATTGTTACTAATATATATTATTAATATGTCAGGTAAGGCATGTACCCAGCTTGGTGTTACTATGGAGATAATATTTTGTGGATGGTATGAAATCAATACATACATGTAGAGGAAATTGTAGAATTTGTTGGGATTGGATGTCCACCGCTCTGACGGTCGCGGCTTCAGACCCCCAGCCCTTCTCACCAACTCATGACCGAAGGACTAGCCAATCTAAAACCGCGCTGCCACGTGCGTAACAATGCCACGCTCAGCTGCACTCTGCACAAAGATTTTCCAGCTAATGGACCACAATCTATGTATCTGCAGCCTGAGAGCGATTGTTACTGGGTCAGGTTATTACGCAATTAACCCTTCACATGCCACCACCACATTTTTGTAGAGAAAAGGAGGAAACTTGCCAATATTAGCAATAACACTGTGATGTTTGAATAATCGTCTATATACACACTGTCCCCGCAGGCAGATGTATATAGAGGTTTAAAAACACACAGTAGAGCTTTTCAGAGACAGGGATTCTTAGTTTGCATTAAAGAGCTTTAGAAACAATTCAACACTTTTCAGATAATAGGATTTATTACTAAAAAGGTCAAAAGGGTGCAATAAAAATATTTACAGACAAAGATGTAGCCAATATATATATATATATAAATACAGAGAGCAATACCACAACAGAAAGATAACAGAAAGAAATTTAGAGAGGTAGAATACTTGCCGTCAGCCCTGGTTTAAGCAGCTTCAAGGGTCAGAGCAAAAGGGTGCCTTATCTCCCAAAGTTGGTTCCTGGTGTTAAAAGGGAGATCTGTTCAGCTTAACTTCTCCAAACCTGACAACCTCTTTTCTAGGAACTCAGCAGGGTGTCTCCTTAAAGCAGAGAACCAATCGCCTCATTTGGGGAGGGGCGTTTTATGCGGGAACTCAGGCTATGACCAAATCCCTCCCAAGTTATACCATGGTCAATAACCTTCCCTAGGGAAATGTAGCAGCCTAGCCACTAGTAGATTAATATGCAGAATCATCTGCTGAACGTCTAGATATCAAACATGCCATATCTCACTATTCCAGCTAGAACTATATGGCTTTCTGCTCTCCTGTAGACTTCAACTAGGGGTGTAATATATCAGGTGACTTGTATTAAAGTGACCAATCTGAATATATGCATATGAAATTATATGGAAAAGTGGGTTTTAAATGTGATGCCTATTTTACGGCTATCCCGGAATGCGTTTAAAGTCCAGTGAAGGACTGGTTTATGGCTTTACGACTAGCTTCAGAGCAAGAGTCTCACAGACATACTGGGCTCAGGCTAATTGGGGTTTATAACCATGAAGCTCTCCAGCTGGGCCTGATGTCTTTTGAACTCAGCATATACACAGACCACATTCCTGAGGGAGGGGGATTGGAGGGAGAGAGAGATACAAGATGGAGGGTCTTGAGCAAGATGGATGACCGCGTCCATCTCTGTACGTACAATTGCTACAACTGCTAGAAGCTTTTATCTGAAAATCTTCAACCACTGAAAAATTTAATCTGCCTGCACACCTCCCCTCCCCCCCCAAACTGAATGATATTGTTTGAATATTACACTTACAAATGTTTGATAACAAAATTCATTTATTCGCCTTGTTGTCAATGTCTAAATGTATTTAAATTGTATCTATTTGTTTTTCCTTCATTTTTTTAGGAAACACATTTACATTTGAAAAAAATCCAACATATAAGTACTACTATGGATATTACAGCTATTACTATTACTATTACAATTACTTATATTACTATTACTACTATGATCTTGGTTTTCTAAGTTCCCATTTGGTAAAAAGTCCGGCTGCAGGATCCTGGACTCTGAACGCTCAGGGGAATTTATCACTTTCTGTTCAAATATTGGGATTTACTGGTAAGTTCTATCATTTCAGTGTATATGAATATTTCTGACTCTGACAGGTCCTCTTCTATGACTTGTCTAATAGAATTATTCTTGATAGTTGGATAATGTTAAATTCACACCAGATTTCATGGATGTGCTAAATCCAGGACATATATAAATCTAGATTTTGCTGTTTTTTGGCAGTTCAGATTCCCAAATGTCTTCTGGGAGCCATGTGACCTCTATTGAGCCAATCTTTTTTGTTGTGATGCCCCTCCCAGAGACCATCTCTCCCCACTGCGGTTGAGTGAAAAAGAATGAAGTAGTGATCAGGGGCGGACTGACAACTCATGGGGCCCCCAGGGCAATAGGGGATCATGGGGCCCCTGTGTCCTTGCCCAAACTCAAAAAAGCCTATCAAAAAGGTACCAGAGGCATCTCATGGGGCCCCCTACTGACCCAGGGCCCTCAGGCAGTGCCCGAGTCTCCAAATGGTCAGTCCGCCCCTGGTAGTGATGGTCTGAACACCCCCCTGTTCAGTTCATGGTTGAATATTTGAACTTATCGAAAGCTCAACCGCGAACTTCGAACAGCAAATTACTGAGCGGTATCTTCCTGCATCTGAGTATGAGGTAATATACCGCTCAGCTATCCAATCCGGCATGAGTTCTATGATGAAGTCACGCGGTATTTTAGTATGAGACATTCATTCATGTTTTAGCTGTAGGTCAGGTTCACCACTGACAGCCGAATGTCAAAAGAATTGTCGACATTACCTGACGATTAAAACACTGAAATAAATTGGTGTGGAGTCCCCCCTCCCATCCATACAAAGCTCTTTGGGTCTGGTATGGAATTTGAGGGGAACACCCACACCAATATCTTTTTTAAATGGCGTGAGGGGTCCCCTCAAAATCTATACTGGTTGGCAGGTAAGGAGGGGGGGACAAGCGTGGTTGTAGAGGTTTGCGAACTGGGGGCTTATTGGAATCGCCCCCCCCCCCATGTGAATGAGTATGGGGTACATAGCACCGCTAACCATTCACAAAAAAAAAATTTTGTAAAAAAAAGACAGGAAACAGACCTTGACAAGTCTTTTAATAAAAACAAAAATAAAAAAGTCCCCCAAAGTAGATCAAACATCAATCATGATGTCCGCCACCACCGCCAACCCCCAAAAATAAAAAAAAAAAACTCCGCTCTTCACTCTGGCTCCTGCCATCTGACAGCTGAGCCGGGGTAACAATTCTTAAATACTGTGATGACATCACAAGGGGGCGGGGTCACCCCATCATCAGCACTAGCATCAACAGACCCTCCAGCACACCCCAGAATCACTTGCCATTGACATACATTCAGTGCTGGAGGTATGTGTTCCCCGAGGTTCCCACTGAAACAAGTCCTGGTTTTTCCACTGCTGGTAATGTTCAAACTTCTCAAATTCCACTCGAACTTACCTACTTATTATCTTCTATTCTGTGGAAGGAAATCCTCACAGACTGAATATACCGATCACTGAATATACCGATCACTGAATACACCGATCACTGAATATACCGATCACTGAATATACCGATCACTGAATATACCGATCACTGAATATACCGATCACTGAATACACCGATCATTGAATATACCGATCACTGAATATACCGATCACTGAATATACCGATCACTGAATACACCGATCACTGAATATACCGATCACTGAATACACCGATCACTGAATACACCGATCACTGAATATACCGATCACTGAATACACCGATCACTGAAAATACCGATCACTGAATACACCGATCACTGAATATACCGATCACTGAATATACCGATCACTGAATACACCGATCACTGAATATACCGATCACTGAATACACCGATCACTGAATACACCGATCACTGAATACACCGATCACTGAATACTCCGATCACTGAATACACTGATCACTGAATACACCGATCACTGAATATACCGATCACTGAATACACCGATCACTGAATATACCGATCACTGAATACACCGATCACTGAATATACCGATCACTGAATACACCGATCACTGAATACACCGATCACTGAATACACCGATCACTGAATACACCGATCACTGAATACACCGATCACTGAATATACCGATCACTGAATATACCGATCACTGAATATATGTTTCTAAAGCATCCTGTAGAGTGAAATGTGGGCGATGTATTGTTGGCAGATTGTAAACAAGTTCTGTATAATGATTGTTGTCAGAAAATGTCACTTTATCAGGAATGATGATTTGCTGATTGCAACAGATGTGTGCCAAGAAATGAAATCTAATGTTCTTCTTTTTACTTTTTTTGTAGAGTCGGACAAATCAGGTAAGATTGATATATATTATATTTTTGTAAATATTACAGTTCTGTTATCTTTGTGTTATGTGTAGAGATTGCTGGTCTGTGGATGGAATTAGACGTGCAGAATGGGAATATGGGTTTAGTTTCCGATCAATTTGTTAAGTTACTAATTTAGTTTTGTTGCATTCGTAATGAATTTGTTTTGTTTCTGGTCTCCAAAGACCCTGTATCCACTATATCCCTGTACCCCGCATTCACTATATCCGCTCTCCCCGGACCCCGCATTCACTATATCCGCTCTCCCCAGACACTGCATTCACTATATCCGCTCTCCCCGGACCCCGCATTCACTATATCCGCTCTCTCTCCGGACCCCGCATTCACTATATCTGGTCTCCCCGGACCCCGCATTCACTATATCCGCTCTCCCCGGACCCCCTGGGGGATATGATCTCCATGTATAATACATAAGGGGGGATATGATCTCCATGTATAATACATAAGGGGGGATATGATCTCCATGTATAATACATAAGGGGGGATATGATCTCCATGTATAATACATAAGGGGGGTATGATCTCCATGTATAATACATAAGGGGGGATATGATCTCCATGTATAATACATAAGGGGGGGATATGATCTCCATGTATAATACATAAGGGGGGATATGATCTCCATGTATAATACATAAGGGGGATATGATCTCCATGTATAATACATAAGGGGGGATATGATCTCCATGTATAATACATAAGGGGGGATATGATCTCCATGTATAATACATAAGGGGGGATATGATCTCCATGTATAATACATAAGGGGGGATATGATCACCATGTATAATACATAAGGGGGGATATGATCTCCATGTATAATACATAAGGGGGGATATGATCTCCATGTATAATACATAAGGGGGGATATGATCTCCATGTATAATACATAAGGAGGGATATGATCTCCATGTATAATACATAAGGGGGGATATGATCTCCATGTATAATACATAAGGGGGATATGATCTCCATGTATAATACATAAGGGGGGGATATGATCTCCATGTATAATACATAAGGGTGGGATATGATCTCCATGTATAATACATCAGTGGTTCATATAGTGAACTCAGTGTAGTTATTCCCCCTGAGGTCATCACAGAGGACAAGGGGGCGCTCTTTACGTCTGGAGGAAAAGAAATGTAATCTCCAAACACAGAAAGGTTTCTTCACAGTAAGAGCTGTGAGAATGTGGAATAGACTCCCTGCAGAGTTGGTTGTGTCCAGCTCAGTGGATTGCTGTAGGAAAGTCCTGGATTCTTTCTTGGATACACAGAATATAACTGGATATAACATTTATAGGGAAAGTGGATCCAGGGAATAGCCGATTGCCTCTCGGGGGACCAGGAAGGAATTTTTTCATGTATCATGCTTGGCTATGTTTTTTGCCTTCCTCTGGATCCACTGTGGATATAAAATTATAACTTTTTTCTCATTTTAGGAACTTGTTCTGATTCTGACTGCCACCCAGATGCCACTTGTTCAGAATTTGGAGGATACGGGGAGTGCACATGTAAAGTGGGATTTGCTGGAGATGGAAAATCTTGTACTGATATAGATGAATGTCAGGATTATTACACCAACAATTGTAATCATAATGGTTATGGTTACTGTGTGAACACTGCCGGATCTTACACCTGTAATTGTGACTCCGGGTTTGAGTATAAAAAAGAATTTGGCTGTTTTGATATTGATGAGTGTGCGGACAGATCTCGGAATGACTGTCATCCAGTAGCTATATGTACAAATTATAATTATGGAACCTATGACTGTACTTGTCCCTATGGATATTATGGAGATGGAAAGCACTGTGAGATCAATGAATGCCAACAAGGAACTCCATGTCACTCTAATGAAGAATGCGTTAAGAACATTGGATCCTATTCCTGTATTGACCCTTGCTCCAAGTACACCGTACTCAATGATCCCTGGCGCAGTAGTTCTAATACATATGATTACAATAACTGGTATGACTGGTATCATTGTGACTATGACATGTCTGGCTGGTATCGGTTTAAAGGAACATATGACCAGCAAATCCCTGAGCACTGCGTACCACAATTGAGCTGTGGGACTACTATCCCCATTTGGATGAACGGCTCCCACCCTACAGTCAGTGACGGCATTGTGAATCGTACATTTTGTTCCAACTGGTATGATGGATGCTGCACACAGCCCTATAATATTTCTGTGAAAATGTGTCCGGGAGGATTTTATGTGTATAAGTTACAGAATACACTAGGCTGCAACTTTGCCTATTGTACAGGTAAGTACTGACACAAAGCATCATTCAGTGTGTTGTCTTCTTGTGTACAATTATATATATATATACAGTATGTATAATTCTTATGTGCAGTCTTTTCTTTCAGTTTATAAAACATTCTTTGTGTTCCTTCTCTTCCAGAATCCAAATATAGCTGCTCAGGGGTGGACTGCGCTCCGGATGAGGAATGTAGAATTGTGGACGGAGTTCCCGGCTGTTACTGTCAATATGGAATACAACAAGGAAATATAACAGGTAGGTTATAAAACATGAGGATTCATTAGGAAATCTGCCCGGAGAGTCATTGGGGATATTTTCCTTTGTGGTGGTCTTTTGCAGGCCAATGTGCTTTGGTGTCAGGCTGCTCCCTCTTCTTCAGGGCTGCAGAAGCTGCATAAGATGAAATATCGGGACTCTGTCTAATTCAGGTTTTCTAAGGAGAAATTGGTGGAGAATCAAAGCTAAGAAAAATCATTCTGGTAGCAAAGTATTGGCTGCTGGAAAAATATCCACCAGTTTTCTTTAGAAAATGTGAATAAGACAGAGCACTGATTTTTCTTCCTACTCCCTGAGTCATGGGGAGCAACCTGTCCCCCAAAGCAGATTCGTTCATTGTTCTTGGCTACTTGGATTCTAGTTTCTATGGAGGGAGGGTTTCTTTCACCTTTTGGTTCCTAGATTTCTTCCAAGGAGTCTGTGCAGGCCTTTCTTATTTTAAAAGTAGCCTATTTGTAGTCATTGGAAAACACAGAGTAGGGGGGCTCAATCACTGCCAAAAAAAACCTGTTTAGGAAGAGACAAGGACTGGCTGGGACAAGGCTGCTCACTGTCCTTATGTACATGTATGGGAAAAGAAACAAAAGAGCTTTAAAGGAGCGCCAGAGCCCTATATATTGCAATGAGTGAAATGTGATACATATAGGAAAGTTCAAGAAGAGTCAAGAAGAGTCAAGAAGAGTCAGGTGTAACATGAAAACAATTGAATCCAATAATATCAATATAATCCATAACATCATAATTGAATGTCCACATATCACCAGTATAGTCCATGGAGGATAAGGCACATGTGGGTATCCCATAGCTGCATGTGTGGGTGGCTCCAGTGCCCAGTGTATGTCCAGAGAAGGGAACATTCCTGGTGATGACAATGGGAGTAACTCAGAGAGTAAGGAAGCCGGCGACTCCAAAGTTCTCATACTCGGGCCGTCACACCAGAAGTGATGATTTCCGAGACCAGATGTGATTTAAGAACCTGGCGGAACTATTCCAGAGGAACGCTGCTATGTGGGCATCAATAGGTGGAGATGTCTCCAACCTGGAACTCTGAACCAACTACTCCAATAGGGAATCTGGGCCTCTGGTAAATAGACAATAAAGAAAATTGGCAGATAGATGTAGTGACTTCGTCAGGTCACATGACTCCTTTAAAGCTTTTATTTGGAGTCAGTGAAATCTTTTAACCCCTTTCTGCTGCCACCTCCTGGGCCTTTAATAGCTTTTAAATGCCGGGAGGTGTAGGTGGGAATTTGGGTCATTTGACCACTGTGGTTGGCTGTCACAGCAGTCACATGATTGGAAAGGTCCTGATTACTAGCATGCATTGGGAGCTTTCCGGTCCCCGCCAGTGCCTGTGCTGGACGCGCGTTCTCAACACAGAAGTGTTTGCATAGGGACGCATATATGTGACACATCAGCGGGAACAGGTTAAAGGGAAACTTCCCCAGAACCCCAGTTGGGACTCGCTGCAGCTCTCCATACTCTGCTGGAGAGATTTAAAACAAATAGTTCAAATTATTTTATTATTAACAATTATTTTTATTGTAAAAAATACAGTTAGCCCAGGATAGGAATTGTTTGATCGCTATTGGAGCAAAACTATTGTGGTTTTATCACTACTGAACTGGAATATTGTAGTGCCTTAGAATGCTGGGAGTAATCCCTACTGTGGAGGAAGATTGCGGTTTGTCTGCTTTGGAGGAGTGAAGTCATCATCTCTGATTATTATTATTATACAGTATTTATATAGCGCCAAAGGGTATGCTCAGCGCTGTACAATAGCAAGGGGGATAGAACATGAGACAAGACAGTAACAATACAATACACGAGGGGTTCGGAGGCCCTGCTCTTTCGAGCTTACAATCTAGGAGGGAGGGAAAGGTGATGCAGGAGGAGATGGCTGTGGGGGATGGAGTGGTGGGAGGAGTGGAGGAGGTTAGTTGTTAGGTGAGGTCGGGTGTTAGGTGAGGTTGGGGTAGGTTTCCCTGAAGAGGAGGGTTTACTGTCATCAGATCACCAGTTGGGGGGATGGGGTTGTGTCACTGAAATGAAAGAATAGCCCTGCCTCTACAAAGATGATATGTGTGATTAGCAAGCTATGAAAGAATTGAAGAGATTATGGAAGAAAACTACATAGTAGCCTATACTAGTCTGGTGTCTTTGGTAGGATGATTAGACACACTTCCTGATTTTGACAAATAATTTAAAAAATGCTATTTTAAAATAAACATGTTCTGACTTAAAATGGTCTAATATTGTAAACGTTCCATTTCTTCATATCAGTGTCTTTGGTGAGCCCATTAGATTCCAGGTTCAGGCTGTACTGAGAACATCGCTTTTTTGTCCAAATCAGCACTAATTCATATCCTCTCTAAGCCACTCCCCCAGCCATTCTTTTTCTCAATGCCAAATCCTTAGTGGCCAATAAAGGCCGTGTCATTTTAAACTTGAATAACAAGGGGTGGGGCATATCACTAAGAGGGGTCGGAGATAGTGGTGGCTTGGGCAGATCCTCCATAAATCCAGGGTTTTGAGTCCAATTTGAAGTATAATAAATGTTCTTCCATGTCCTCTGCCTGCACTCTAGCAGCATTGTTACCAGGTTCAGATTAATCCAAGAACTTGATTCTTCCATTTTTCAGATTGATAGAGTTATGAATTAAAAATTAGGAATCTGCATGTCCCCTCTACCCAAAGATACTGGATACTATGGCCATGGCTGAATAGCTCTGATGGATGTATTTCAGCTCTAAGAAGGTTCTTCTAGAAGAAATATCCATATAAAATGTCCTCCCCTCCCCCCTTTTTAAAAATCAGTTTTTGTGTTAATGGAGACCATTATTCTTTGCAGTACTGGTCTCCTAAGATTTGCAAAAATGTGTTCCATATGGCACTTTCCTGCTGGAATAGGGTAGCTAATACATTTCTACCCCCCTCTTCAGTGTACAGTCAAAGGGTCTTTTTAAACTGATACAATCCCAACCCTCCATTCACTCATTTACTAAAAGCAGTCAACACACTTAAAGGATACATTCACCTTTGTAAAAAAAAATAAAATATAGGTAAATGCACGTCTTTTTGTAGGTTAAAAAAGTGAATTTATTATTCTTTAACATTTCAGCCTGAAAGGCATTGCACCCGTGATGATCAGATTGTGGGTGCAATGCCTGGATCCTGCAGACTCTCCCACTATACTGTCTGCCCATACATCATACGGGCAGACTGTTCCTGAATGACAGGAAGGGTCAATGAACTACCTAGAGTGCTCACCAGCTCCCGCGTAGTTCACTGAGGACTACAAGCCATCAGCCTCAGAGGCTGACAGTAGTTGTAGTTCTTCCATTCACAGAACTCTGTGAATGAATGAAGCAGCTTGGTGGGCGGAGCCCCATGCACCTGCGTTTTTCTTGTTTTTTTTTTTTCAAATGGTGACAGCAAATTTAAGGAGAAGATCCCCAGATTGCTGTCACAGGGATACAGTGGATTGGGGTGAATGGGAACATGTAACATGTTCCACCCTAAAAACGGTTGGAACATGGGTTGGAACATGTAACGTCCCCAGAGGTGAACTTAAGCTTTAAGTAATTCTTTGTGAGTGAAGCAGATGAGTTAGTTTGATGACAAAGTAGATCTTGTATTATATTATATTATATTATATTTAATATACAGAATAGTTTATATTACACTGACAATATATATCAATACATTTTTTCTTTCTACCTATGTAGATGACCGTATACCACAAGTCACCTGTGGCCTGGGGAACATAGAAGTGAGGTTCAGCAAATGTCTCCTGGAGCAGCGGGGATATAACACATCATCCATCCATCTGAGAGACAATTCCTGCCGAGGAATCATTGAAAGAAGTGATAAAAGTTACATCACTTTCATCACACGGCCATCAGATGGTAGTTGTGGGGGATCCATTGGGGTACGTAGATGTCCACTGCCATGTTATCTGATGTTGGGTTCATGAAATGTTTGCATCACCATTGTCCCCATTTGTTTGATCCAAGTCTTCTCACTCCCCGCCACCAGTTGAATGGGCACTTGATCTTTATAAACAAATGTCCAGTTTTGGTCATCACTGCATCCGTATATCACTTTCTCTAAGTGCATTCAATAAGTTGTGTTCAATATACAGATCATTCATACAGAAGTCAGTTCATAAAAATGTTTTTTTTTTCACTGGACTTCTTTATCAATGGACTTTGAGAAAATGACATGAGGACATGGAATGGACCTGTTACTATTCACAATAAGTACATGAATGGGTATGCTACTTTTATGTTAATTTTTTAATTGCTTCATGAATATATATCATGTAATTAAATCATTTTAACACATTGGATATGGAATCATACATTATCTTATCTGTATTTCAAGAGAAAATACAAATAGAAATGAATAAAAATAAAAGATGTACCTGATATGTGTCAAATATACAACAGACTTCCTGTAGTGATCTGATAGCAGAAAAACACTAAGGGGGGATTTAGATAAAGCAAGTAAACCCGGGATATTCACCTACCCATCATCCCTCCTTCCCATTCTCTGTCCAATCAAAGGCTACATACTGGTGAATACTAATGTCCAGTAAAATTCCTCAATTGATGGATCTGAATGTGCGGTGAGAAGGTTTGATGCTGAGTATCTTCTAGCAGACTTGTCGGCTTTCCAATCAGAATCAATAAAATGATTTGTAAATCACAAATGTTTAGAACAGATCGGGGTCAACAGCTGTAACAATGTAACTGAGCCCTGGATTCCCCCTTGAAGAACAAGAGACCCAAATGAGCAGTAAAAGGTGACTCAGTCCAGGCGTTAGATGATCTCTATGGTGGAGGATACCAGGGGTGGACTGACCATTTGGAAACTCGGGCACTGCCCGAGGGCCCGGATTCAGTAGGGGGCCCCATGAGATGCCCCTGGTACCTTTTTCATAGGCTTTTTTAAGTTTGGGCAAGGACACAGGGGCCCCATGATCCCCTATTGCCCGGGGGCCCCATGAGTTGTCAGTCCACTCCTGGAGGATACAACAGGGACAGACAGAGAGTGATCAGTAAACCAATCATTGGTCACTTTATTGGTGTTCTGACTTATTTTGTTGCCTTGCTTTGATTGAAATGGCAGCTCACAGCGTGCGTCAGACTGCAGAGGAAATGAGCCGGATACATGACTACATGACAATAACATACAATAAGTCATATATAAAAGAAAATATTTTTTCCTGGAATTGTTCTTTAATTTTTACTGTATATATTATTTTTCAGAACGATGGAACTGATATCACATATACAAACACCGTATACCTAACACCAAAATCTGACGGAGTGATTATTAGAGATGAGTACCCCATTGACTTCCATTGCTCTTATCCATCAGACATGGAGATCCACCTTCTAACCGCTATCAGCAGCTACGTAGTGTGAGTCACTTTCCTTGGTACCTTTCCTAGATACAGGTGTAGTGCTGAATGGAGAAAATGGAAGTCCGGCACCAACACACTTTGGAATAAAATAGTTACAGATTTTATTTGTTATCCATCAAGTCAATAAAAGAATCTATAATATAAAAAGATTAGCGTGTTTCTGCCCCTTCTGGGCCTTAGTCATTATAATTATTACAACTAAGGCCCAGAAGGGGCAGAAACACGCTAATCTTTTTATATTATAGATTCTTTTATTGACTTGATGGATTACAAATAAAATCTGTAACTATTTTATTCCAAAGTGTGTCGGTGACGGACTTCCATTTTCTCCATGCTTATCTATGGCAAGCACAGTGTATGTCCTGGCATAGACCAAGTACCCTTCCCTATGAATACGGTGTAAGGGTTTGTAACACCACAATCATTTCTTATCCAAGTAGTGCTAAATGAGCCATTTGGTGTTCAGTCCTGTAGAAATGTAATTCTTATGTTTATATATCGCCAACATATTTCAGAGTGCTGTATACATCAGGCTCCACTCTATACATCAGATTTACAGTCAATCTACCAGTCACATGGAAAGACATATACTGAATCTCGGGATGATGTGATAAAATACAAACTAATATGTTATTGAACATTGTAAAGCAGTTGGAGGGAACTGGTCCTGTCATATCAGTACATACAAACTCCATCTGGCCGGTGCCCCTGGTTTGTCACCAAACTGCCTTAGGCTGGGAAGCTGCAGATGTAGAATGAGCCGAACATTAGTACCAATATAAAGATTAGGCTATACACCCTGACTTATCTTCAATTCTCCATGTGGCTTTTGTCCTTCCAAGTCAGTGGTGCCTCCCGGAGACCAGACTAAGGTCTGTCATTGCTGGGCTCATGTCATGTCTATATATTTTTTGCTTGTTATTTTATTAATGACTATATTCTGTTACAGCGGGGTTCCTATCAATATCGCTGGAACAGCAAATTTCACAATTACGATGGGTCTATTCCAAGATTCCAGCTACACCACCCCATATACTGACTCTGAGGTGTGGCTGGACTCCTCCTCCATGCTATATGTTGGTGTCATTGTAACCGGAGCTACGGCTTCATCGCCATTTGTGCTCATCATGAAAAACTGCTACGCCTCTCCAACAGCTGACAGCTCCTACGGCCCCCGATATGATATCCTGATAAACCAGTAAGTTCATTACATGTGTTGTATATTATTGGTATCAAGCCATAGTAAGCTTTGTCATTTTATCCTTTTCCCAGAATTGCCAAATAAAAACAGAACACTTAATCAGATCTGCAGCTAGGAAAATATGAATATTCCATTGCAGGAATGGACAAACTCCAGGAAAACCCATATTCCTCAGATATAGCCGAGTGATGAGGATCACAGGAGCCCCGTCATTTTATTGGGGACATGGTTGGATGCTTCTCCTTGCTCTTCACTCGATTTATGTGATAGCAATACATGGGGTGACAATGTATAAAGAGGAACAGTTGGTTTTCCTATTGGGTAGATGAAGTGTTGAAGAATGATGATGAAGGAACAGTGGAGTGTAGGTACGGGTGGGAAATGTTACCAAACTTACAAGGCAAGGTCTAATCAAAGATCATGAGGAATGTAAAGCTACCCGGTTTATAAAAACCTGATCTGGGTTTTGGGGAGACCTTTCTAAGAGACTCTCCTGAAAGCTCTGTAGATTTTAAGGAATGTTTATTATCATCTTAGCAAGAGACTGGCATGCTTTCCCACCCTTCACCCATGGGGAGTACAGAGCTGAATGCCGGGGGTGCTGGGCTTCTATATGTTGTGTGTGAGTTTGGAGGAGGAAACGCTGTTGATATGAAAGAAACTCACAAACAACAGATACAAACCCAGAACAGAGGACATTCAGCTTTGTACCCCCCATGGGTGATGGGTGGGGAAGCATGCCAATCCCTTACTAAGATGATAATCAAAATCCTTAAAATCTAAAGTACTTTAATGTTCAATAGGTTTGTATTAAGGGTTTCAAGATACATACATCACAAATACAAAGGATCCACAATTGGAGCAAGTGATGGTAACACACATAGGCTGGTAATAGGATCTGTAATACACTTGTACAAGAAAGGAGCATTGAGGCACCTTAACACTGGCTGCAGGATTTTATTAAAGTCTCTTTACATTTTTCAAGTTGCTTTTATGTCTTTTTGTCTAAAACTCAAAGCATAAAACAAGGGAAAGGACAGGTTGGAAATGATTTTGTCTTTTTTACATAATGAATGGGCCTCCTGTTTGCTCACCAAACTGATTTTAGAATTTACCTGTCAGGCATTGGTGTCAAAATCTAATCAATGGTGGAAAAAACCCCAAAATGACCTTTCAGATCAGGAAAACTGTTACAGGAAAGAGAATATTAATGAATGGGGATTACTCACCTTTATAGCTTGATATTGCTGAAAATATTCTGACCCTTGTCTGATGATATCACTTTTAGATGTCCCAACAAGAATGACCCAACACTGTCTGTGGCAGAAAATGGAGTGTCCCTTAAAGGTCGCTTTTCACTTCAAGTGTTTAAATTCCTGGGAGGATTCAGTCAGATTTACTTACACTGTCAGGTCGGCTTGTGTGACACCTCCAGCAATGACTGCTCAGCTGTGAGTATTGATTGTTATTGTACATTTCTATATTCTAAAGTTGGGAATTCAGAAAAACTGATGAATTCCAAGTCAAAACTGATACATATGAAATGTTTCTTTTGAAAAGGAATTTTGTGAATCTGTTTGGCTAATCTTGTGGTTTAGGAACCCCTGCCACACTGCACAGCCAGAAATATAACTCCACTGTTTCCTGTTTCAGTAACTTTCCTTGTCACCTGCCTGCTAATTGGACAATGAGTTATCATAGAGATGATGATGGTTGATTATCTAATGAGCAGGCTAGAGATAGAGATGGGAGCAGGAGCCTGAAATCTGAAGAAGAAAGTAGGAGCGGCGCCCTCTATAGGTGTAGTGTGGTAGAAGGGTGGGAATCACAAATCAGACTGGAAAGGACTTGCATGTTATTTTGGCAGTTTAAAAATTTTACTATAATAACTATAAATTTACAATTCATTTGAAATTTCTTGGAATGTTTATTACATAATAGTTTATTAATTTTTATTATATAATAGTTAATGACTTCATAATAAGTCGGTACATTATGTATTTATTGCAATTTAAAGTATTTCCTATTTGTAAAAAATAATTGATAATGATAATCAAGTGATATTAATACTTGTGAGCTAATATGGTGAAATATAAGTGATCAATTAATCAAATAATTTACTAATATATGCACATGTGGTTCGCTAGCTCCTTACACCAACTCATAAATAGTGCCACAACATACAAAATAAAAATTATATTATTAATGAATAATAATATTTAGTGCTGCGCTCCCGACCTAAATTAATTATATAAAATAACTTGCAACAGTGATTATCAGTTCATAATCAAACTATATACTCAAAAACATATTAAAATAACAAAAACAATATAATATAATATAATAGCCTTGATGCAAACAATTTCTGTGTTAAATGAACAGTCCTCTTGATAAATCCAAAAACTTGTGTCACCAAATGGGGAAAAAACACCGATGAATATTAATATACAGTCATGGCCGAAATTGTTGGCACCCTTGATATTTTTCCTGAAAATCAAGTATTTCACACAAAAAAGGTATTGCATTAACACATGTTTTGCTATACACATGTTTATTCCCTTTGTATGTATTGGAACAAATATAAAACAGAGGCAGAAAAGCAAATATGACATAATGTCACACAAAACCCCAAAAATGGGCTGGACAAAAGTATTGGCACCCTTAACTTAATATTTGGTTGCACACCCTTTGGAAAACATAACTGAAATCAGTCGCTTCCTATAACCATCAATAAGCTTCTGACACCTCTCACCCGGAATTTTGGACCACTCTTCCTTTGCAAACAGCTCCAGGTCTCTCTTATTGGAAGGACACCTTTTCCCAACAGCAATTTTAAGATCTCTCCACAGGTGTTCAATGGGATTTAGATCTGGGCTCATTGCTGGCCACTTCAGAACTCTCCAGCGCTTCTTTGCCATCCATTTCTGAGTGCTTTTTGACGTATGTTTGGGGTCATTGTCCTGCTGGAAGACCCAGGATCTTGGACGCAAACCCAGCTTTCTGACACTGGGCCCTACAGTGCGACCCAAAATCCTTTGGTAATCCTCAGATTTCATGATGCCTTGCACACAGTCAAGGCACCCAGTGCCAGAGGCAGCAAAACAACCCCAAAACATCATTGAACCTCCACCATATTTTACCGTAGGTACTGTGTTTTGTTCTTTGTAGGCCTCATTCCGTTTTCGGTAAACAGTAGAATGATGTGCTTTACCGAAAAGCTCTATCTTGGTCTCATCTGTCCACAAGACGTTTTCCCAGAAGGCTTTTGGCTTACTCAAGTACATTTTGGCAAACTGTAGTCTTGCTTTTTTATGTCTCTGTGTCAGCAGTGGGGTCCTCCTGGGTCTCCTGCCATAGCGTTTCATTTCATTTAAATGTCGACGGATAGTTCGCGCTGACACTGATGCTCCCTGAGCCTGCAGGACAGCTTGAATGTCTTTGGAACATGTTTGGGGCTGCTTATCCACCATCCGGACTATTCTGCGTTGCAATCTTTCATCAATTTTCCTCATCCATCCACGACCAGGGAGATTAGCTACAGTGCCATGGGTTGCAAACTTCTTGATAATGTTGCGCACTGTGGACAAAGGCAAATCTAGTTCTCTGGAGATGGACTTGTAACCTTGAGATTGTTGATATTTTGCCACAATTTTGGTTCTCAGGTCCTCAGACAGTTCTCGTCTCCTCTTTCTGTTGTCCATGCTTAGTGTGGCACAGACAGACACACAATGCAAAGGTTAAGTGAACGTCTCTCCTTTTTATCTGCTTTCAGGTGTGATTTCTATATTGCCCACACCTGTTACTTGCCCCAGGTGAGTTTACAGGAGCATCACATGCTTGTAACATTCTTATTTATCCGCAGTTGTGAAAGGGTGCCAATACTTTTGTCCAGCCCATTTTTGGAGGTTTGTGTGACATTATGTCGAATTTGCTTTCTTTCCTCCCTTTTTTTGTTTTGTCCCAATACACACAAAGGGAATAAACATGTGTATAGCAAAACATGTGTTAATGCAATACGTTTCGTGAGAAATACATGATTTCCTGGAGAAATATCAAGGGTGCCAACAATTTCGGCCATGACTGTATATTGTGCTCACCTCCAATTTTCGCCTAATATATAAATAGGCAAAAAACACTTTTTGTCCTGACAGGGCAGATGAAAACTATCCTGCTCCAGATCTCTCACTCAGCCGGTTGCAAGTTGTTGTATGCTAATGATCCACCTGGTGTCTCTCCACAATGCTGCTTAATAAGAAGGATATGGAAGGATTCCTCACTCTCACCTCCAGGGGTCTATTTGTCTATATATCCCCTCCAGAACTCCACATAATGGTACGCCACAGGGTCATGGCTCATATCCCCCTGATAAAGCCACATGACCCTGTGGCGTAACGCGTAGGGGAGGGGCTCTGAAGTCACCACGTTCTGTCGGCTAGCTAACGGCGAGTATTGTTAGTGTGAAGACCTCACACAAAGGCATTTCTCACAGGCGCATTTTGATTGTTTTTAATGTGAGTGCAATTGCTTATTTGATTATTAAAATGTTTAAAAGGATAAGACACTATTTTTCGTTTTCTTTTTGATACCATTATGTGGAGTTCTGGAGGGGATATATAGACAAATATAGGCAACCAGCTGAGTGAGAGATCTGGAGCAGGATAGTTTTCATCTGCCCTGTCAGGACAAAAAGTGTTTTTTGCCTATTTATATATTAGGTGAAAATTGGAGGTGAGCGCAATATATATTAATATTCATCGGTGTTTTTTCCCCATTTGGTGACACAAGTTTTTGGATTTATCAAGAGGACTGTTCATTTAACACAGAAATTGTTTGCATCAAGGCTATTATATTGTTTTTGTTATTTTAATATGTTTTTGAGTATATAGTTTGATTATGAACTGATAATCACTGTTGCAAGTTTTTTTATATAATTAATTTAGCACAGGAGCGCAGCACTAAATATTATTATTCATTAATAATATAATTTTTATTTTGAATTGATAATGATGATTTTTATTGCATTCATTTTTCTCCTTTAAAAAGATTCTTCAACAATATACATAATTAACTAACTGATATAACTGATAGCTATTGGCTATAGAATCCACTCGCTGCCTGCTGTCAATTACAAGCAGATAGCCTGATGGGGATCTAGTGTTTCAGCTCTCCATCAGGCTCCTCCCACCGTAACACCTTTAGATGTCAGGAGGCTGCTGGCTGGGGACATTTTGTGGAATTACCTGTAAAATAAATTATGGATTTTTTTTTCATAAAGTTGGAAAACACAATTTATATTCATGAGCTTAGAAACAGTAAAGTTTTACTTCATTTAGAAGAGTAATCTCTTTTCTATGCATATAGTAATATGAAACTAATTAGGGCGACAAACAGAACATCTCTATTATTGTTTCTGGGTAACTATTCGATGACTCTTTATTTTTGGTTTTAGAGTTGTCCTGCTATGAGATCTGCTTCGGTGGACAATAATGTGAAAAATATAACTATTGGACCCATATACCAGAAAGGTAAGATTTATTTTTATAAAGACTGTTTTTGGAAATATGTGATGTCTCCTATACTGTACATGTGACTGTCAATATCTACTTCTAGTTCACAAAACATTTGTATAACAATGCTTAGCATGGGAAGGTGTTAGTCGTATGGTACAGGACACGGGATCTTTAGTTGTTGCACTGGGTATTATGCATCTGCCTTCAGGAGATTAGATGTCAGTAAAAAAGAGATCATCAATGCTATCTGAGTTCTGCAATGGACGATCAGCATCACCCCTTTTTCTCTCATCACTTTGGCCTGTCCTTGGTACCTCCGGATTTTCACAATGGCACTTGCCCCAGTCTGAGCTCTGCTGTGTTCTCTGGATTCATGTTGTGGGATTCCTGGATGATCTCCCAGTAAAGGATCAGTCCTCCCTATCCCTGTCAGCTAACATCCAGTGGATTCTGCAGATTCTGCAAAGCTTTGGTTTAATCCCCAGCCTATGAAAGTCATTGCTGGAACCTTCTCACAAACTAGAGGGCTTTGACCTGTTATACATGACCCAGTCCAGGATTTTCCTACCCTGGAACCAATTCGCTTTGTGGCTGCATGATTTTCTGGGGTGGAAGGATTGCCCCTTTGAGGCAGTGCCATATGTCTACTTTTTCTCCAGACTGTTGCAACTCACCATTTTGTCAGCATCTGACCACAAGGCCATGCTCTCCCTGGTGTTTAGGGTTTTCTACTCAGTACTGGAGTCAAGGAAGTCCTTTCCTCCGAAGATGTGGAACAGGAAGCAGACATGATTTTCTCATGGACAGAACTGCATATTCCAGCCCTGTACACATCCACATCTCTGGAGTGGAAAGCTGGCAAGTGAACATTCTCAGTCTTCAGAAAGACTATTTTGCTTGGTGCAAGTTAAGGAAATTTCTTCTAAGAAATACTCCAAGGGACTCATCCTGCCCTTCTGCCAGTCTGGTCTGAATCAGCATATGGCTTTGAGCACTAAAAAGGGGAAATATCAGCCTTGGCTGTATTATTTCATAGACCATTGGCTTCTCATTCACTATTTAAGGCTTTTGTACAAGTTGTCTCACACATTTCACTTTGCACACTCCACTGTTTCTCCACAAGGTCTTAATCTGGTTATTTTAGCTCTTCAGAAGCTGCCCTTTTGGACCCACTTGGGATATTTTCCTTAGCCTGACCTCATTTACAAGGTGGCCATTCTTGTTACTATCACCTCTATGTGGAGGGTCTCTGAGATAGCAGCCTTAGCCTGTGAGGAGCCCTTCCAACTGTTGTACAAGGACAAGACTTTCTCAAAGCCTCCTTCCTCCTTGAGGTGGTTTCTTCCCTACATCTCCTCCAGTACATTGTCATTTCTTCCTTATGACCTGCACTGACATTTCTCTCCACTGCCTTGATATGATATTCACTATGAAAATTTACTTCTTAGCTGGTGCCTCTTTTATGCAATTTGCTCCTCTTTTTGTGCTTCCTATGGGTTCCCAAAGGGGAATCTCTGCTTCAGATTCCACCATTGCTACGCGGATTAGACACGTCATCGCCTGAGTTCATGGTCTAAATGATAGGACTCCTCCCTTCCTTTTTAAAGCAAACTCTACCAAACCTGTTAGTGCTTCATGGGCTTTTTAGCATCGGCCATTTGGTCTTCCATTCACATTCAATGAAGATTTACCAGGTGGGTATTAAGGCCTCCTCTAATGGCAATATCAGTCATAGGTGTTACAATCAGCTTTCCGACTCTGTTAATAAAAGAAAAGATGTGGCACTCCTAAACCCACAAAATAAACATGTTGTGAATGGAGAAAGAATGACTGAAAAAGAGGACCTGACTTGTGCACTATGGACCAAGCAGAAATGGAGGACATCTGGCAGATCAAGGGTTAACATGTCCCACAGCACCTCTCCACATGGATCAGGGAAGATCCAAACACATCAAGCAGCATAAAAGAAAAGCAAGGGTGAAGGAAGATGTCAGTATTTTACAACTTCCATAGAAAAGAAATATAATATCCTCTTACATTGTAACAAATGATGATGATGGGCACTCCGTAGTGCAGTGACATGGGCACAGTGGGAGATAACAACGCTGGATGCAGTGTATAGACAAAGCCTGAACTGACAAGCTGATAGAGCATAGCATAGCACCGAGAGTCAGTACACGGGCCCACCGACGGGAGTGGGCGGGGCTATGACAGCAATCTGTTATATGTTATTCTATATTGTATCAGCCAATCAGTTTAGACTTTGCCTTTACACTGCATCCATTATTATCTCCCTCTGTGCCTGTGTCTCTGTACTACGGAGTGCCAGTCATCATTGGTCACAATGCGGATATTCTGCTTCCTTTCTAGTACAGTTGCAGATACAACATCTTCCTGTGCCATTGCTTCTCCTTGATGCTCTGCGTCTGTTGAGCCTTACGTTTGGATGTCCTAATGACTGAAGATTCTGTGTCCTGTACTGTATGACTAACAAAGTTCAATGTTTGACTTACCAGTAAAATCTATGTACAGGAGATCCCCCTCCCCCCATCTGATCTCCCTATTGCCTGCTACAAAACTGAAATATCAGTTCCAGTGGGAGGAGTTAAAAAGGTGGATGTCACTGCGCACACCCTTTTTTTGTTCAATCATCTGAAAGTAGCTGCATAATAGCCAATGTAATGAATAAGAATCCTCTATCTCAAATTTCACTCCAAGAAAGATTTTACTGGTATGCCAAAAATACTTTTATTTTCCCTCCTCTTGTAATTATTATAAACGGAATAGTTTGGTATTTTTCTCACTTTACAACCCACACATTTTATTTTATTTTCTCTTACTTTACTATCTTACCAAACTTCCCGGTTTTTACATTAAATATGATTTATAATTATAGAAAGGCAATCAACGGACTATAGCAATGGCTAAAATGTGAAAATAACTTGTTAAACGTTTATATAGAAGTGATGTCACACTATTCTGTTTTTTTCTTTGATGTCTTTTCCTTTATTTGTAGTAAATTGGATATAATACTTTGGCTTCATATCAGTAGCTGATACAACCTGATAAACTAGAAGTAATCGATAAAAAAATGTATTTTATATGTACAGTAAACCTTTAGAATTCTAAAAATCAAAGCAGAAATTAAGGTAGTAATAACAAATAATAAAACATTTATAATAATAAAAATGAAGTTAATAATATTTGTATCTTTATTTTACTTCCAGCCGCTGTGTCGTCTGTTGGAGGTGAGTTTGACTTTTTTATAATCAGCTGCAATTTAATCACAATGCATCACACATGAAGGAAGAATATAATAGAATTAACTAGGTGTTCTCTCATTGGTTGCTGGTAAAAGAATAAGGGGGATTTTAGAAACACAGAAATTTCCTTAAATATTATTGTTTAATGGAAGTGAGTTTGTATTGATATTAGTGGTTCTGAGCACAGCAGCTTTGAGAGCCAATCCAGGCTCCACTGTAGTTAGCACTTCTGCCAAGCAGCACCAGGGTTGTTGGTTTGAATCCCAGCCTCAGCACTACCTGCCTGGAGTTTGTATGTTCTCCCTGTGCCTGCATGGGTTTCCTCTAGGTTCCTCTAGGTAGGTTTTCTCCCACACTCCAAAGACAAGTGGCCCTAGTATGTGTGCAATCTGTAATATAATATGTATGAATGTGAGTTAGGGACCTTAGATTGTAATTCCTTGAGGGTAAGGGACTGATGTGGATCTAATATAAATACTGCTCAAAAAAATGAAAGGAAGACTTTGAAAGCACATCAGATCTCAATGGGGAAAATCTCCTGCTGGATCTCTATACTGACATGGACGGGGTAATGTGCTAGGAACATAAAGACACCCATCATTTGATGGCAATGAAAATGATTGACCTACAGAGGACTGAATTCAAAGACACCCCGAAAATCAAAGTGAAAAAATGATGCAGCAGGCGAGTCCAGTTTGCTGAAATGTCATTGCAGCAACTCAGAATGGTCCTCAGTAGTCTGTGTGGCCCCCACGTGCTTGTATGCATGCCTGACAATGTCGGAGCATGCTTCTAATGAGACCACGGATGGTGTCCTGAGAGATTTCCTCCCAGATCTGGACCAGGGCATCACTGAGCTCCTGGACAGTCAAGGTGCAACCTGGCAGCGTCGGATAGACCTAAACATGACATCCCAGAGGTGTCCTATTGGATTTAGGTCAGGTGAGCGTGGGGGCCATTCAATGGTATCAATTCCTTCATCCTCCAGGAACTGCCTGCATACTCTCAGCACATGAGGCCGGACATTTTCGTGTACCAGGAGGAACCCAGGAAACACTGCACCAGCGTAGGGTCTGACAATGGGTCCAAGAATTTCATCCCGATACCTAATGGCAGTCAAGGTGCCATTGTCTAGCCTGTAGAGGTCTTTGTGTCCCTCCATGGATATGCCTCCCCAGACCATCACTGACCCACCACCAAAACGGTCATGCTAAACAATGTTACAGGCAGCAGAACAATCTCCACGGCTTCTCCAGACCCTTTCACATCTGTCACATGTGCTCAGGGTGAACCTGCTCTCATCTGTGAAAAGCACAGGGCGCCAGTGGTGGACCTGCCAATTCTGGTGTTCAATGGCAAATGCCAATCGAGCTCTATGGTGCCGGGCAGTGAGCACAGGGCCCACTAGAGGACATCGGGCCCTCAGGACACCCTCATGAAGTCTGTTTCTGATTGTTTGGTCAGAGACATTCACACCAGTGGCCTGCTGGAGGTCATTTTGTAGGGCTCTGGCAGGGCTCATCCTGTTCCTCCTTGCACAAAGGAGCAGATACCGGTCCTGCTGATGGGTTAAGGACCTTCTACGGCCCTGTCCAGCTCTCCTAGAGGAACTGCCTGTCTCCTGGAATCTCCTTCATGCTCTTGAGACTGTGCTGGGAGACACAGCAAACCTTCTGGCAATGGCACGTATTGATGTGCCATCCTGGAGGAGTTGGACTGCCTGTGAACCTCTGTAGGGTCCAGGTATGGCCTCATGCTACCAGCAGTGACACTAACCCTAGCCAAATGAAAAACTAGTGAAAAACAGTCAGAAAACAATGTCCTTCTGTAAAACCATTCCTGTTTTGGGGGTCTTCTCATTGTTGCCCATCTAGTGCACCTGTTGTTCATTTCATTAACACCAAAGCAGCTGAAACTGATTAACAACCCCTTCCACTACTTACCTGACCAGATCAATATCCCAGGAGTTTCAATGACTTGATGCTAGACTCTGATTCTAAAGTTTTTTGTAAATTGACAACGCTGTTTAATTACCAATAATAAAATGTAAAAAAATTATATATATATATATATATATATATATAAAACAGAACAAACGTGATAAATAACAGTTTTGCTATGAAAAAAAAATCTGATTTGTGTTTGTATTCTATTTCCAGCTGCTCTGTCTTCTGATGGAGGTAAGAAAGGAAAGTGATTATTATAATCAATTGCATTTTAGTCATAGTGGATCACATTTGGTTGGCTGGTGGAGTAACACATTGGGATAAAAAGGTCTCAATAAATAATCTGAGTCCCAGGGAAGGTGTGTTCCCTTCAAACATTCAGTGAAGTTAGGTGGGATTTCAGAAATGTGAGGGTCTTCATCTGTATAGAGGGATCGGGGTTGTCCCTCCTATCATACAAGGTAGGAGTCTTAGAATAATTATAATGTGAGCTCTGTGCCTATGGAAAATACAAGGTGCTGATTGGTGGGTACAGCTGCTGGATTTACTTTCCTGATAAGGAAGGTGGAGATACTACAGAGATATTCCAGAGGTGGAGCGCTGTTTGCTCTAAACAAATATACTCTCGGTAAAAAATGATAAATGTAAACCCACACTGGTGAACAATGATTCCTTGCATAGCAAATAAATAGCTTGTGCTCATAGTATAAATAATCACACAAATCCTCCTCATTACCGTATTATAAAATATACGTCTCAGAATATCCATGAGCAAATGTGCTGCCGCTAGAGATGTGCACAACGGAAATATCTGTCTATTTCAGATTCATTTGTTAAATTCATAATTTAATTTTGTCATCATCATTATGTTAGAGTGATTCATTTTCTGAATGTGTTTCGTATATTCTGATTCCTGTCATATATTCAGATTTGTTTAATATATTTGGAGTTTATTTCAGAAATTCGGATTAGTTTTGTATATTTGGATTAATTTCATATATTCAAATTCGACTAGTCCACCCCATAAAGTGAAATAGAATGAGCTGATTGGACGATTTCCCAAAAAACAAATGGAACAAAATTAATTTCAGTTTTATTTGTTATGTTCATTCATTATAAAGAGAAATGGAATGATATGATTGGACGATAGTGGAAAAAAAACAATGGAAAAAAAATAGATTTTTGGATTAATTTGTTATGCTCATTTGTTATAAAGAGAAATGGAATGAGCTGATTGGACAATTTTCAAAAGAACAAATGGAACAAAATTAATTTTGGATTCACTCATTATATTATGATTCAGAGATTCTGATAGATTCACCTCCAACCAACCCAAACACAATACGTGGGAATTCTCATCTTATTTCTAATAATGAAAAATGTTAATGCAAAATAAAAACAAAATGGAACCGGAAGAATGAATGGAACACAAATAATTTTGGATTCATTCGTTATGTGTTACATTATTTTGGATGCTTCAAATATTAATAAAAGGCCCAACTATCGCGTCATGTCATCCAAATGAAATGAATGAAGACAAATTAATTCATTGTTTCATTATAATTTATTTTGGATTTGTTACTATTGTGATTCGGAGATTCATATACATCCAAATATCCGAATAACAAACATTTTGTCCAAATTTTGATTTGTAATAATAACAAATCACACGTCTAGCTATCATTAAAAGTGCAAACCAAAAACATGCTTCTTAATATAATGCTCTCAATAAAATGTCCGTGTAAACATTGAAATGTTCAGTGCCAAGTCTGTAATATTTCATAGTTCCTTGTGCTCCAACCAGAATCCAGTGACCACAGTGATCAGTGCCTAACCACATACAGCTTGTGGAAAACTCACTCACAGGATTTCCCATGACCCCTTATATCCTAACAAAGATCTCCATGTACTTTTTTTCTATTTCTGCTGTTCTTTAAGATCTCCTCCTTTAATCTCCTGCCTTAGAGACAGTTTCCTCCACTCCTCATTCCATCACCAAAAATATAGGGGACACCCAGATAATATAACACCCTTTTATTTCATAAACTGCAACTAGTGTTGGGCTTGATGAACGGTGAGGACTTCAGTGGGCTGTTCACCCGCCGTGCCCCACAATGCACTGTGCCCTGACAGTGCATTGTGATTGGCCAAAGCAACGCACCTGACCACAGGGGATATCAGCGGTGTAAATAGCACTGTTTTATTTAATGAACCACAACATGCACAACTTGCGCCCTTATATTCTGCATAGATATGTACACCCCATACATGTACGATGCACTATTGGCCCTGATTCAAGATGGCTGTGTGCTCCGTAGGCCGGAATCCTGATCACTGAAGACATCCTTTAAATGAAACGCAATGGGCGGGGCTATGCCCCAGACATCATTTAAGGTCTGTGTAGCACACAGCTATCTTTGATTGGGGCCAGTAGTGGAGGCATACATCTGTGAGCAGAATGTAAGGGTGCAAATTGTGCAATAACTAAAACAGTGTTATTTACACCGCCGATATCGCCCTGTTCCTTAGATCAGTGTTTCTCAACCTTTTTTCAGTCAAGGCACCCTTTAAAATATGGAGAGCGTTGAGGCGCCCCATTCTAAAATGTGAAAAACTATTCTAATAGTTTTATATAATGCAGCAACACCCACACAGGTAGGACACCCAACATTGGAGGGGGATTTATTCTTCCAAAGCAAATACACTTTTGCACCCTGGTACTGACTAGTATTCCAGTGTTTCTCTTCTCCCTCACTGAGCTAATGTGACCCCAGCACTGATGGAGAGGGGTGGGGGAGGGTCAAGCAAGGATGCTGTGTAGGCAGGTGACATCCTTCTTATCAACTGATGATGTCATTGGTTGTCAGGAAGCTGGCGGCTAGAAGGTCGTAATGGTGCGCAATGAAAACCTGGGGCTTTGTGTAACTAAAAGTCAGGCTTGTTCCATCCGCTGGCTTGTAAACAAGTTTTGGGCAATTTTTAGACATTTTTCCAAGACACACCTGAGGAAACCTCAAGGCACCCCAGTGTACCTGGGCACCCTGGTTGAGAAAGGCTGCTTTAGATACACCATGCATTGCTCCCGTTTGAGAGACTTCAGACTACTCATTTAAAGGAACAACCAACATGAAGTAGTGCAAAACATACAGAAACAGTTCTTTTTATACCAGATTCACAAACATCCCTGTACAAAGGTTCTCTAAGTGGCAATTGGGTAAGAATACCTGAGTAGTATCAAGTCCACGGTCCTTTGAGGCACAAGTCCATTAAGGTGAATAATCCACAAGTGGAAGCAAGTATCCTTAACCTGTTGATGCCAACAGTATGCATATATGTGGCCTCTTGGCTGGTGGTCCTTAAAGCCGAGAGGCTGCATATATGCGTACCAGAATGTACACACAGCTGTGCCGAGAGCGAGCACCCTGCATGTTCCCGGCACGGTTATTGGCAGCTAACGGAAAGCTACCGATCTCTACTGGCAATTGGGAGCTTTCCGATCATGTGACTGCTGTGACAACGTGGTCTCATGATCAGAAATAAAACCCTTAAAGGGCAAGGAAACACAGTTGCCAAGGCGTTAAAGTCCATGTCTGTCAATAATCCATAGAGGCAAAAAGTTCGTAGCTGGCAGTTAAGAAAGAGTCCATAACGTCCTTAGGCTTCCAGCCCCTCAGGGAACGCCAGACATCCCCCCCCTCCCCTGGAGGGGGACACAGTTTAGCAGCATAAAAGCCGACATCTTGGCAATGACTTAGCAAGAGCTCTCAGGGGCACAGAAGAGCTCTTATTTTTATGGGCTGACCTGCAGGGTGAGGTGGATCTCAGAATTTTGGCAGGAAGACGTGGCCAGCAATATTAACCCCTTCCTCTCAGATCCATCCACTTAGCAGGTCACCCCAGAACACAGTGCACACATAAACAATGTAACAGTTTTAGTTGAAAATCAACAAACTCGGCCCAGATAGTTACAGAACACGAGTCAGCACAGAGAAAAAAAAACTAACTGGATCACCTGCACTTTCATTTGAATAGTTGGGTTTGGTATACACAGAAGTTCATTGCAGAGTTCCCGGATGCTGTCTATTTTTTTTTAATGAACATTTTGTTTTCTTTGTCTTCCAGGCACTGCTGTACCAACTGCAAAGCTTTTCATCTCCGCCATTGTTTTCCTGTTCCTGTTGTACTAGTATTATACTGACCCATCCGTGTGCATTGGTGTCAGATTTGTAGATCAGTGACACTATACACATTTGGAAGGATCTATAAATCATCAAAGCAAAGAGTGATCCTCTACTGCAAACAAAGTCTTGATAAGATAGTAAATATCAGAACTACTACAGTCCGAGTACCCAGCATTTTGATTAAATTTTATATAACTTAAAACATGAACATATTAATAAATGTGTGGGAAGTTTGCTGACCAACATAGCCAGAGGAAGGAAAAAAGACAAAGGCAGGTCACATAAATAGGTGATATACTGTGTCTGGGTTAAGGGGAATATTTTTGATGGTATTTTATGTGATCATTTTCTATACCTGATTACCAAAACTAAACACTATTAGCTTGGAATAATAACAAATATTATGGAAATGCTTTTCAATGAGAGCCCTCTGATTCCTCCTGTATTGTATTGTATTGTATCTGTACTGTCTCCTTTATGTTGTAAAGCGTTGTGTAAACTGGTGGCATCATAAAAATCCTGTATAATAATAATAATAAATATCATACAGATATAATAAATAGCATTTAAAAAGATTTGTAATGGTTTCTTTTTTTATAAAGTTATACTATGGGTTCCCCCCAGATAACTGATGTATACTGATAGGACAAAAAAAAAAAAAGAACAACTAGTGAGGACCTCAAGGTTTGGTAGGCATTGGGGGAATCTTGGTCCAACTTAATGAGGTCTGGAGCCTCAGTTTGAGTGTGCTGCCTGAGTATGTTGTCATAATAGGAGCAGTCAGGTATCCATTGTCGACAATAGTTAACCATAGCATGAAAGGAGAGCATTTCCTGTTTCGTTTTCGGAAGGCCCATAATGCCTTTGATCCTTGACTGTCTCACCATTCTGGTGCCTTGTGACAGAGAGAAACCCAAGTAATCCACCGTAGTTTGACAATATTGAATCTTGTGCTTTGTCACCTTGTGTCCCTCTGTACCCAGAAAGTCTAACAGAGATAACCTGTCCTGCCTACAAGCCTCCCTGTTGGGTGAACAAAATAAGTCATCCACGTACTGGAGCAATGTGGAACAATGGCGGGGTGGCCAACCCTTTAAGGATTCTTGAAGGGCCAGAGAATCCATGTAGCCTTGCAGCTATCTGGCCCAGGCTAACTGTTTGCCAGTCAGAGTGAAACTTAGCAGTAGTTGTGTCTCTTCATCAACTGGGACGGAAAAAAGCATTGCTTAAATCGATCACAGTATAACACTGTGTATTGTGTGGAATGGAGGTAATCAATGAGGGCACATCTGAGACAATGGGTGCCATCCTCCTCTTCCCCTATTTCTGTTGCTACTGTTATTGATTGTTATTATGTTGTACCCCTAAAAGTGTGCTTTGTTGGTAGATTTGCGGGATCTCAAAACATCCAGCGGCATCCTTCTCCAGCATTCATTTTTCAAATATATTTGCATCCAACTCTGTCCATTTTGAAATAAGCTGTCTTATTAACAGCAATATTTCAGGTCTGATTCCTGCCATCAATGTTTGAATATACAGTATACAGTGCCCATTTCTGTACTATTCAGATTCATCCCAGGTTTTTCCTTCCAGACTTTTCTAAATCTTTTTCCATACTCTGTCACTGTATCTTTTGGTCTAAGTTTACAAGTGACAGCAGTTGCTAAAGATTTTCTACTCTTCCATATTTGCTCCATCTCGACTGTCACCTCCTCCCACACCTCTGTCTGAGTGTCTTCCTTCAACCAGTTATGAGCGGAGGCCGGGGTTCCAGGATCAACTAGAATATTTATGGTAGGCACCTTTGTCCAGTCACCATGAGTCCATGTCATATCAGCAAAATTCTGTCAATTATTATGGTCATGTCTAGAGATGAGCGAATCGAACATGACGAAGTGGAATTCGTTCCGAAGATTTGGAAAAATTTGATTCGCGACGAATCCGAAGATTAGCAAACTTCGGATGCACGAATCGAATTTTCCCAAAAATGGCGGCGACATGTGTGGCGACGGAGAAAATGGACAGAGAAGATGGGGCGGGGATCTCTGGGAAGGCGCGCAGACAAGGCGCGCTGACCATAATGCATTCATGATCATGACATGTGATCGCATTAGCCAATCAGCAGCCAGCCAGCACTGTGTAATGGTGGAGCTATAAATCGCGGCCATCTTAGAATTCTCCATTAGCCTCCGGTCATTCAAGAGAGGCAGACCTCTGTGTATTGAGGGACAGAGTTAGGGCCACAGAGACTTTAGGGCCACAGAATCATTACTCAGGGACACAGAATCGTTACTCAGGGACACAGAATCGTTACTCAGGGACACAGCTATCAAAGAATCGAAAATTTAAAGTGACATACACCCTTTTTTTTTTGGTGGCTGTCGTGCACAGTTGGTGCTGCAGTTTGCCGATTGTGCAAAATAAACTGACTTTCTGCTTCACAACCACTATTGTACGTTCAAAGAGTTAGATCCATTTACACGCCGGCTGGCGGTAATATTTTTTGGGTGATTAGTGCATTCCAGTGACAGAAACGTACAGTTTCCAGCCAACGGCAAGCTGCAATTGACCGATTGTGTACAATAAACTGACTTTCTGCTTCACAACCACTATTGTACGTTCAAAGAGTTAGATCCATTTACACGCCGGGTGGCGGTAATATTTTTTGGGTGATTAGTGCATTCCAGTGACATAAACGTACAGTTTCCAGCCAACGGCAAGCTGCAATTGACCGATTGTGCTAAATAAACTGACTTTCTGCTTCACAACAACTATTGTACGTTCAAAGAGTTAGATCCATTTACACGCCGGGTGGCGGTAATATTTTTTGGGTGATTAGTGCATTCCAGTGACATAAACGTACAGTTTCCAGCCAACGGCAAGCTGCAATTGACCGATTGTGTACAATAAACTGACTTTCTGCTTCACAACCACTATTGGACGTTCAAAGAGTTAAATCCATTTACACGCCGGGTGGCGGTAATATTTTTTGGGTGATTAGTGCATTCCAGTGACCGAAACGTACAGTTTCCAGCCAACGGCAAGCTGCAATTGACCGATTGTGCTAAATAAACTGACTTTCTGCTTCACAACCACTATTGTACGTTCAAAGAGTTAAATCCATATACACGCCGGGTGGCGGTAATATTTTTTGGGTGATTAGTGCATTCCAGTGACCGAAACGTACAGTTTCCAGCCAACGGCAAGCTGCAATTGACCGATTGTGTACAATAAACTGACTTTCTGCTTCACAACCACTATTGTACGTTCAAAGAGTTAAATCCGGTTTTATTTTTGGGGTGCTTATTGAATTAAAGAGTATGTCAGACAACACGCAGAGTAGTGGCAGAGGGGGCAATGTTTCAGGAGCGAGCAGACGTGGCAGCAGAGGAAGGGGTCGAGGCAGCACTAGTCGCAGCCAGAGGCCAGTGCTCCCGGTGTCATCCAGCGGTCGTGTCTCCACTGACAACCCTGCCGTCATCGATTGGTTGGCTCGGTCGTCTTCCTCTTCCCAGGTCACCTCTGACACCTACAGCCAACGGTCGGTGGGTACGTCAGACACAACCGTTAGTTGGCATGGCCCGGGAGCAAGCCCACTGAAATCACGTGTCCTCTACCTGCCCCTGTCCTTTGGTGTTCCCTCACCAAGCGAAGTATCGCATGCTGTGGGCTCAGCCCCACTGTACAGTGAGGAAGAGCTAACAGAGGGCGGTCAGGAACGGGGGGAGACATCCGCCTCTTCAGCAGCCAGGCGAAGAAGTACTGGCGAGGAGAGTGGCTCGGTAGCCGGTCTAGAGACAGGTCTGTCTCCTGACCCACACGCAGCCGAGGGGGCTAGTAGTGACGCGGAGACCATAATTGATGATGATGAGGCTGATCGCACTTGGCAGCCTCGTCGTCATCAGGCTATTGCTTCCGCATCATCAGGAGAAGAGGGTGCCAGCTTGGCAGCGAGCGAAACAGTCGGTGGGTTGCCCAGGAGGCAGCAGGGTCGCAGCAGTGTCAGTGGAGCCAAACGGCCACGGAGTAGAGCACCAGCTCCACTGCAGCCTACCACCACGGCCAGTAGTGGTGCCGGTGTGCACGGAGGAAGTAGCAGTCAGCCAGTGAGGAGTAGCGGGGGCAAAGTTTCCTACTCGGCGGTGTGGCAATTTTTCGTCAAGCCGCCCGAGGAAGTAAACGTAGCCGTATGTCGACTATGTGGCCAGAAAGTCAAGCGTGGCCAGGGGGCCAATGTTGGGACTACAGCGTTGCGTCAGCATATGCAGCGTCGCCATTCGGTGGCCTGGGAAAACCGTGATAAAGATACGGCGGTTCTGCCTGCCCCAGCCCCTGCTCCATCACCCGCTCCGTTACTTGCTCCGTCACCCGACGTCAATCGCCCTCTATCAGCCAGTCAAGGCTCCAACACCTCTGCTGAGGGGAGTTGTCGCTCGTTGGCATCTTCCGCTCGTTCAGATGCTCCTTCTCCTGCTACTCCTCTTCATGGATTCCGTCAGCAGTCTTTCTTGGAATCCGTTTCCAAGAGACAACAGTTTGCGAGCACGCACCCGACGGTGCAGAAGCTGAACGTCCTCCTGTCCAAGCTGCTGGTGCTGCAGTCCCTCCCTTTCCAAGTGGTGGACTCAGCACCTTTCCGAGAAATGATGGCTTGTGCCGAGCCGCGGTGGAGAGTGCCAAGCCGGCATTTCTTCGCCAAAAAGGCAGTGCCAGCCCTGCATTCACATGTAGAAGAGATGGTGGGCCAGTCTTTGAGCATGTCGGTCTCTGCCAAAGTGCACGGCAGCGCCGACGTGTGGAGCTGTAACTACGGTCAGGGACAGTACATGTCATTTACGGCCCACTGGGTGAACGTGGTGCCGGCACAGCCGCACCAGCAACTTGGACAGGCCGCTTTTGCCTCCACGTTTGCACGTCCTTGGTCCAGCAAAGATGTCCGCCTCTACCACCTCTTCTTCCGCCGTGTCCTCAGCCGCCACCCCCGTGCCAAGTCCCATTACCCGACCGGCATATCACATGTGCAGGGCGCAACGGTGTCATGCTGTGCTGCACCTGGTATGCCTTGGCGAACGTAGTCACACAGGGGAGGAACTTCTGAGTGTAATGAACAGAGAAATCGACAGATGGCTGTCTCCGCGCAAACTGAAAATCAGAACCATGTTGACCGACAATGGAAAGAACATGGTGTCTGCTCTGCGTCAAGGAAGGTTGTGCCATGCGCCATGCATGGCTCACGTGTTCAATCTGGTTGTCAAGCGGTTCCTAAAATCCACCATACAACTGCAAGACATCCTTAAAATGTCACGTAAACTTTGCATGCATTTCAGCCATTCCTACACCGCAAAGCACACCCTCCTTGAGCTGCAGCGGCAGAACGGAATTCCACAGCATCGCCTGATCTGCGACGTTGCAACAAGGTGGAATTCAACCCTACATATGTTAGACCGCCTTTACGAACAGCGAAAGGCCATCACCGATTTCCTGATGTTACAAGCGGATAAAGGTACTCCCCTGTGTAACTTAGATGTCAGCCATTGGCAGCTCATGCGTGACACCTGCCGCTTGCTCAGGCCCTTTGAGGAGGCCACGCTATTCGTGAGTTGGCAGGACTATGGGATGAACAATGTCATTCCTCTGTTGCACGTCCTGGAACAAATGCTGTTAACAATGGCTGGTCAGGGTGCGGTAGACGTGGCGCACAGATCTCAACGCCACATGACCCCTGTGGGGGCAGGACAAGAAGAAGAGGAGGAGGTAGAGGAGGACATTGGTGCTCAGGAATTATTGAGTGAAATGGGTGGTTTTTCCACTCAGCGGACAGGAGTGGAGGAGCAGGAGCATCTGGTAGAGGAGGAGGAGGAGACAGAGGACCCAGACGCACCGTGGCAGTATGCTGTGGAGATGGAGGCAGGGAGTCCCTCGCATTCCTTGGCACAAATGGCCCATGGCATGCTCGGTTGCTTGCGTAGCGACAGCCGAATAATAACTAGAGATGAGCGAATTATTCAAAAATTCGGTTCGGCTGATTCGCCGAATTCGCAGAATAAATTCGCTTCGAGCCGAATATATTCGCTGCGAATTTAACTTATAAAAAGGGTGTTTCTAGGCTTCAGAGAGCCTTTATATTAGTGCAGAACACTGTACCTTTAATTTAAATGCCCTTGAAGTCTGCTGGGGAAGAGAAATAATACTGTCAGTCAGTATGACATGCAGATGAGTGCCGTCGATCTTAGAATCACCGCACACTTCACTCATTTGGGCAGTCACGGGGCCAAAACCAGAGTGTGGAGCCACAGTGTGGCGGTGGAGGCAGCAGCAATGGGAGGCCATACAGCACCCTATGACAAAATGGAACCCACCAGCAGTGTGAGGAGACCTGAAAGTGGCACATGGCAGAGTGTGGCGATGGAGACAGCAGCAATGGGAGGCCGTACAGGGACCCATGACACACTCTGGACCTGGCAGCAGCATGAGGAGGCGGTACAGGGGCCCATGACAGATTACGGGCCTGGCAGCAGCATGAGGAGTCGGTACGGGGGCCCATGGCAGATTACGGGCCTGGCAGCAGCATGAGGAGGCGGTACAGGGGCCCATGGCAGAGTGGCGGAGCGTAAGCAGCTAAAATTGAAGGCCATACAGAGGCCTATGTTAAAAAGTCCCCCCAGCAGCAGCGTGGGGAGACAACTATCAAGAGTCCAATGGCAGAGTGGCGGAGCAGAAGCAGCTTCAATTGAAGGCCATACACAGGCCTAGGTTTAAAAGTCCCTCACAGTTAATTCCAATAACGAACTCTACTCCTCCGTGCAATCTACTTACGAGACCCTGGGCAGGTCTGGGTCCAATTTGTGGTAGAGACTGGTTTTGTTCAGCCATGCTTGAGCGAGTAATAACAGGTCTGTGCTGCCCTTTGGTGTCTGGCTTAATGCGCACAACACTGAACGTCCCAGCGTTTGTCAACGATTTGCCGTTAAGTGATGCAAACCCGCTGAACCACGTTCATGAGGAGCCGGTACAGGGGGCCATGAATCAGTATGGACCTGGCAGCAGCGTGAGCAGACGACAGAGGCACATGGCGCAGGGTGGCGGTGTAGGCAGCATTATTCTGAAGCCATACACAGGCCTAGGTTAAAAAGCGGAAGCCGTCAGCAGCGTGAGCAGACGACAGAGACACATGGCGCAGGGTGGCGGTGGATGCAGCAGTATTCGGAAGCCAAACACAGGCCTCGGTTAAAAAGCGGAAGCCGTCAGCAGCGTGAGCAGACGACAGAGGCACATGGCGCAGGGTGGCGGTGGAGGCAGCAGTATTCGGAAGCCATACAGCACCCTATGATAAAATGGAACCCACCAACAGTGTAAGGAGACCTGAAAGTGGCACATGGCAGAGTCTGGCGATGAAGTCAGCAGCAATGGGAGGCCGTACAGGGACCCATGACACACTCTGGACCTGGCAGCAGCAAGAGGAGGCGGTACAGGGGCCCATGGCAGAGTGGCGAAGCGTAAGCAGCTTAAACTGAAGGCCATACAGAGGCCTATGTTAAAAAGTCCCCCCAGCAGCAGTGTGGGGAGACGACTATCAAGAGTCCAATGGCAGAGTGGTGGAGCAGAAGCAGCTTCAATTGAAGGCCATATACAGGCCTAGGTTAAAAAGTCCCCCCAGCAGCAGCGTGGGGAGATGACTATCAAGAGTCCAATGGCAGAGTGGCGGAGCGGAAGCAGCTTCAATTGAAGGCCATACACAGGCCTAGGTTAAAGAGTCCCCCCAGCAGCAGTGTGGGGAGACGACTATCAAGAGTCCAATGGCTGAGTGGCGATCCTGAAAGTCAGCGTTGTGATTGCAGATGCAATGCAGAGATTCTATGAGGTGATGCCGTGGGTGCGAAGAAGATCATATACCGTCGTACTTCCATCCATAAGACGGAACAACCTGCGAACCGGGAGCTTTATTGCCCTGACCCGCTGAGCAGCTTCTGGGATACCCAAGAGGCCCATGGCAGAGTGGCGGAGCGTAAGCAGCTTCAATTAAAGGCCATACAGAGGCCTATGTTAAAAAGTCCCCCCAGCAGCAGCGTGGGGAGACGACTATCAAGAGTCCAATGGCAGAGTGACAGAGCGGAAGCAGCTTCAATTGAAGGCCATACACGGGCCTAGGTTAAAAAGTCCCCCCAGCAGCAGTGTGGGGAGACGACTATCAAGAGTCCAATGGCTGAGTGGCGATCCGGGAAGTCAGCGTTGTGATTGCAGATGCAATGCAGAGATTCTATGAGGTGATGCCGTGGGTGCGAAGAAGATCATATACCGTCGTACTTCCATCCATAAGACGGAACAACCTGCGAACCGGGAGCTTTATTGCCCTGACCCGCTGAGCAGCTTCTGGGATACCCAAGAGATTGGCTTCTGTGGGGAATATGGTTGAAAACTGAAACTTAAAGGCATGTTGACGGAAGGGCACCAGTGTCAGTGCTCCGGAGGGAATATAGCTTCAAAGCTGACACTTAAAGGTATATCGACAGTCAGAGACCACAGGAAGTGGAGCCTGCATCTTAAATCGACTGAATGTGGCAGACGTGAAACGTCTACGGGCCATATATGAAACGGGTTGTTCCTCTTTCTGGAATAAGTGTTGGAAATGGCCACTCTTTTTGGTGTGGCGTTTTGTCTATTTAATTCCAATAACGGACTCTACTCCTCCGTGCAATCTAGTTACGAGACCCTGGGCAGGTCTGGGTCCAATTTGTGGTAGAGACTGGTTTTGTTCAGCCATGCTTGAGCGAGTAATAACAGGTCTGTGCTGCCCTTTGGTGTCTGGCTTAATGCGCACAACACTGAACGTCCCAGCGTTTGTCAACGATTTGCCGTTAAGTGATGCAAACCCGCTGAACCACGTTCATGAGGAGCCGGTACAGGGGGCCATGAATCAGTATGGACCTGGCAGCAGTGTGAGGAGACCCGAAAGTGGCACATGGCGCAGGGTGGCAGTGGAGGCAGCAGTATTCGGAAGACATACACAGGACTAGTTTAAAAAGCGGAAGCCGTCAGCAGCGTGAGCAGACGACAGAGGCACATGGCGCAGGGTGGCGGTGGAGGCAGCAGTATTCGGAAGCCATACACAGGCCTAGGTTAAAAAGCGGAAGCCGTCAGCAGCGTGAGCAGACGACAGAGGCACATGGCGCAGGGTGGCGGTGGAGGCAGCAGTATTCGGAAGCCATACACAGGCCTAGGTTTAAAACTGGAACCCAGCAGCGTGAGCAGACGACAAAGACGCACATGGCAGAGGATGGATCTGGCAGCAGTATGAGAAGGCGGTACAGGGGCCCGTGGCACAGTGTGGTGATGGGGGCTACAGCAACTGGATGCCAGAAAGTGGCCGATAGGGCTATATACTGCATGGAATTATAAAGTTGTAAAGACAGCGGCCTATAAGGCTATACACAGCATGAATATCATGACTTATTCTGAGAGTGGTTTGGAAGGCTATATACAAAAAGTAATTCATGAGCTGTCCGGACAGCGGACAATAAGTACATATACAGTTGCAAGAAAAAGTATGTGAACCCCTTGGGATTACGTGGAGTTTTGCATGAATTTGGCATAAAATGTGCTCTGAACGTCATCTAAGTCACAACAATAGAAGAACACAGTCTGCTGAACATAATACTACACAAACATTAGATGTTGCCATGGTTTAATTGCACATAACATGTAAACATTCACAGTGCAGGGAGGAAAAAGTATGTGAGGCCCTAGCTTAATGACTTCTTCCAGAGCTAAGTGGAACCAGGAGTGAGCCAACCTTGACTCCAATTAGTGTGATGATATTGGATGTGTTGCTGACAGCTCTCCTGCCCTTAAAAAACACACACCTGTTTTGGGTTTACTGGTTTCAAGAAGCACTGTCTGATGTGAACCATACCTTGCAGAAAAGAGCTCTCAGAAGACCTATGATCAAGAATTGTTGACTTGCATGAAGCTGGAAAGGGTTACAAAAGTATCTCCTTGAGCCTTGATGTTCATGTGTCCACGGTAAGACAGACTGTCTACAAATAGAGAAAGTTTAGCACTGTTGCTACTCTCCCTAGGCGTGGTCGTCCTGTAAAAATGACTGCAAGAGCACAGCGCAGAATGCTGCATGAGGTAAAGAAGAATCCCAGAGTGTCAGCTAAAGACCTACAGAAATCTCTGGCACATGCTAACATTTTTGTTGACACATCTACAATAAGGAAAACATTAAACAAGAATGGAGTACATGGGAGGACACCATGGAGGAAGCCATTGCTGTCCAAAAAGAATATTGCAGCACGTTTGAAGTTTGCAAAAGAGCACCTGGATGTTCCACAGCACTACTGGCAAAATATACTGTGGACAGATGAAACCAAGATTGAGTTGTTTGGGAAGAACACACAACACTATGTGTGGAGAAAAAAGGGCACAGCACACCAACATCAAAACCTCATCCCCACTGTAAAACATGGCGGAGGGAGCATCATGGTTTGGGGCTGCTTTGTTGCCTCAGGGCCTGGACGGATTGTTGTCATTGATGGGAAAATGAATTTCAGAGTTTATCAAGACATTTTGCAGGAAAACGTACGACCATCTGTCCGCCAACTGAAGCTCCGCAGAGGATGGGTGATGCAACAGGACAATGACCCAAAGCATACAAGTAATTCAACAAAACAATGGCTGCAACAGCACAGAATATGCCTTCTGGAGTGGCCCAGTCAGAGTCCTGACCTCAACCCCATTGAAATGCTGGGGCATGACCTTAAGAGAGCGATTCACACCAGACATCCCAATAATATTGCTACACTGAAACAGTTTTGTGAAGAGGAGTGGTCCAAAATTACTCCAGATCGTTGTGCAGGTCTGATCTGCAACTACAGGAAATGTTTGGTTGAGGTTATTGCTGCCAAAGGAGGGTCAACCAGTTATTAAGTCCAAAGGTTCACATACTTTTTCCTCCCTGCACTGTGAATGTTTACATGTTATGTGTAATTAAACCATGGCAACATCTAATGTTTGTGTAGTATTATGTTCAGCAGACTGTGTTCTTCTATTGTTGTGACTTAGATAAAGTTCAGAGCACATTTTATGTCCAATTCATGCAAAACTCCACGTAATCCCAAGGGGTTCACATACTTTTTCTTGCAACTGTATACAAATCAATTCATCAGCTGTCCAGCCAGCGGCCTCAAAGGCGACACATATAGAAAGCAATTCATGAGCTGTTCAGACAGCGGCCTCTAAGGCGACAGATATACAAAGCAATTCCCGAGGTGTTCAGGGAGCGGCCTGAACGGCTAGGTTATTACTAAATATATTTTTGTGGCCAGACATCGGCCTATAAATAGATGTCTACACAGTGACAAAAAATTATGTCGCCAGACAGCGGCCCCTAAGGCGACAGATATACAAAGCAATTCCCGAGGTGTTCAGTGAGCGGCTTGAACGGCTAGGTTATTACTAAATATATCTTTCTGGCCAAACATCGGCCTATAAATAGATGTCTACACAGTGACAAAAAAGTAGGTCGCCTTACAGCGGCGTATCCTACAAATTGACATTATAAGAAATGGTTTAGACCAAAAAAAAAAAAAAAAAAACTTTGATGCGATGCTATACCTTAGTAGATTGTGGAAAGTCGACAAGTCAAGCGTAACTGTGTACATTACAGAAAATCTTAACAAGACAACCAAACATGTGGCCAAACCGTGACCGATACAACAAGTTAACAATGTAAGAAACAGGAGGGGGCCAAACCGTGGCCAATAAATAAACAGTCCACCTCATTGATGAGATGGACAACACGTGTCAAATAAATATTTAAAAAAATTGCTATTCCATCGGTCTGGAACTGGTCGACTATAAATAATTAAAAAGTTTAAATTCATGTGACAGTCGTCCAGCGACGTATAAATAATTTAAAAACACCAATTCATGAGGGGCCCGACCAGCAGAGTATAAGTCATTAAAAAGGTTCAATTCATGTGACGGTCGTCCAGCGAAGTATAAATAATTTAAAAACCCCAATTCATGAGGGGCCCGACCTGCAGAGTATAAGTCATTAAAAATGTGCAAAACATGAGTCGGCCGACCAGCAGCCTCTCAATAAAATATATATACAAATGTACGGATCAGGTGGAGGTCTTCCATTTGTCCCTAATAACATGTTTGGGGCATGATTCATGGCGGATTTAGTCAGTTGTGTCAGGAACTGGTGGTTTGAAATCCAGACTAATCCACGCCTGATTCATTTTTACAAACGTGAGTCTCTCCACACTTTGGGTGGACAGTCGTGTCCTCCGCGGAGTTACAATACCTCCTGCCGCACTAAACACGCGCTCCGATGCCACGCTACTGGCCGGGCATGACAGCCTTTCAAGGGCAAATTCAGCTAGTTGGGGCCAAAGGTCAAGTTTCGTTGCCCAGTAGTCAAGGGGATTGTCTACCTCGGTTGGCAGGGTGCTGTCCAAGTAAGGCCCAAGCCTGTTGTTTGAGCTCCTGCTCCAGGTCCACCTGATGCTGCTGCTGCTGCGGCTGGTTAGTAGTTTCCTCACTGCGCTGGTGAAGAAAGCTACTCATCATCGACTGCAGACTGAGGCAGCCACTGCTGGTGGAGCTGCCAGTGCTCCTACCACCCCACCCCTCCCCTGCTGCCATGGCAGCGAAACGCGAGCGCACAGGGCCCACAGTGTCTGAGGATGGACGTTGGCGCAGAAAGGCAGAGACCAACTGACTACATAGGTGGTTTTTATAGTACTTTATTTTGGCCTCCCTCTCAGCAGGTGTGAAAAAGGCCACCATTTTTGAACGGTAGCGAGGGTACAACAAGGTGGACAGCCAAAAGTCATCCCTCTGTCTGATGGTTATTATTCTGCTGTCGCTACGCAAGCAACCGAGCATGCTATGGGCCATTTGTGCCAAGGAATGCGAGGGACTCCCTGCCTCCATCTCCACAGCATACTGCCACGGTGCGTCTGGGTCCTCTGTCTCCTCCTCCTCCTCTACCAGATGCTCCTGCTCCTCCACTCCTGTCCGCTGAGTGGAAAAACCACCCATTTCACTCAATAATTCCTGAGCACCAATGTCCTCCTCTACCTCCTCCTCTTCTTCCTGTCCTGCCCCCACAGGGGTCATGTGGCGTTGAGATCTGTGCGCCACGTCTACCGCACCCTGACCAGCCATTGTTAACAGCATTTGTTCCAGGACGTGCAACAGAGGAATGACATCGTTCATCCCATAGTCCTGCCGACTCACGAATAGCGTGGCCTCCTCAAAGGGCCTGAGCAAGCGGCAGGTGTCACGCATGAGCTGCCAATGGCTGACATCTAAGTTACACAGGGGAGTACCTTTATCCGCTTGTAACATCCAGAAATCGGTGATGGCCTTTCGCTGTTCGTAAAGGCGGTCTAACATATGTAGGGTTGAATTCCACCTTGTTGCAACGTTGCAGATCAGGCGATGCTGTGGAATTCCGTTCTGCCGCTGCAGCTCAAGGAGGGTGTGCTTTGCGGTGTAGGAATGGCTGAAATGCATGCAAAGTTTACGTGACATTTTAAGGATGTCTTGCAGTGGGATGGTGGATTTTAGGAACCGCTTGACAACCAGATTGAACACGTGAGCCATGCATGGCGCATGGCACAACCTTCCTTGATGCAGAGCAGACACCATGTTCTTTCCATTGTCGGTCAACATGGTTCCGATTTTCAGTTTGCGCGGAGACAGCCATCTGTCGATTTCTCTGTTCATTACACTCAGAAGTTCCTCCCCTGTGTGACTACGTTCGCCAAGGCATACCAGGTGCAGCACAGCGTGACACCGTTGCGCCCTGCACATGTGATATGCCGGTCGGGTAATGGGACTTGGCACGGGGGTGGCGGCTGAGGACACGGCGGAAGAAGAGGTGGTAGAGGTGGACATCTTTGCTGGACCAAGGACGTGCAAACGTGGAGGCAAAAGCGGCGTGACCTGTCCAAGTTGCTGGTGCGGCTGTGCCGGCACCACGTTCACCCAGTGGGCCGTAAATGACATGTACTGTCCCTGACCGTAGTTACAGCTCCACACGTCGGCGCTGCCGTGCACTTTGGCAGAGACCGACATGCTCAAAGACTGGCCCACCATCTCTTCTACATGTGAATGCTGGGCTGGCACTGCCTTTTTGGCGAAGAAATGCCGGCTTGGCACTCTCCACCGCGGCGCGGCACAAGCCATCATTTCTCGGAAAGGTGCTGAGTCCACCACTTGGAAAGGGAGGGACTGCAGCACCAGCAACTTGGACAGGAGGACGTTCAGCTTCTGCACCGTCGGGTGCGTGCTCGCAAACTGTTGTCTCTTGGAAACGGATTCCAAGAAAGACTGCTGACGGAATCCATGAAGAGGAGTAGCAGGAGAAGGAGCATCTGAACGAGCGGAAGATGCCAACGAGCGACAACTCCCCTCAGCAGAGGTGTTGGAGCCTTGACTGACTGATAGAGGGCGATTGACGTCGGGTGACGGAGCAAGTAACGGAGCGGGTGATGGAGCGGGGGCTGGGGCAGGCAGAACCGCCGTATCTTTATCACGGTTTTCCCAGGCCACCGAATGGCGACGCTGCATATGCTGACGCAACGCTGTAGTCCCAACATTGGCCCCCTGGCCACGCTTGACTTTCTGGCCACATAGTCGATATACGGCTACGTTTACTTCCTCGTGCGGCTTGACGAAAAATTGCCACACCGCCGAGTAGGAAACTTTGCCCCCGCTACTCCTCACTGGCTGACTGCTACTTCCTCCGTGCACACCGCCACCACTACTGGCCGTGGTGGTAGGCTGCAGTGGAGCTGGTGCTCTACTCCGTGGCCGTTTGGCTCCACTGACACTGCTGCAACCCTGCTGCCTCCTGGGCAACCCACCGACTGTTTTGCTCGCTGGCAAGCTGGCACCCTCTTCTGCTGATGATGCGGAAGAAATTACCTGATGACGACGAGGCTGCCAAGTGCGATCAGCCTCATCATCATCAATTAGGGTCTCCGCCTCACTACTAGCCCCCTCGGCTGCGTGTGGGTCAGGAGACAGACCTGTCTCTAGACCGGCTACCGAGCCACTCTCCTCGCCAGTACTTCTTCGCCTGGCTGCTGAAGAGGCGGATGTCTCCCCCCGTTCCTGACCGCCCTCTGTTAGCTCTTCCTCACTGTACAGTGGGGCTGAGCCCACAGCATGCGATACTTCGCTTGGTGAGGGAACACCAAAGGACAGGGGCAGGTAGAGGACACGTGATTTCAGTGGGCTTGCTCCCGGGCCATGCCAACTAACGGTTGTGTCTGACGTACCCACCGACCGTTGGCTGTAGGTGTCAGAGGTGACCTGGGAAGAGGAAGACGACCGAGCCAACCAATCGATGACGGCAGGGTTGTCGGTGGAGACACGACCGCTGGATGACACCGGGAGCACTGGCCTCTGGCTGCGACTAGTGCTGCCTCGACCCCTTCCTCTGCTGCCACGTCTGCTCGCTCCTAAAACATTGCCTCCTCTGCCACTCCTCTGCATGTTGTCTGACATACTCTTTAATTCAATAAGCACCCCAAAAATAAAACCGGATTTAACTCTTTGAACGTACAATAGTGGTTGTGAAGCAGAAAGTCAGTTTATTTAGCACAATCGGTCAATTGCAGCTTGCCGTTGGCTGGAAACTGTACGTTTATGTCACTGGAATGCACTAATCACCCAAAAAATATTACCGCCAGCCGGCGTGTAAATGGATTTAACTCTTTGAACGTACAATAGTGGTTGTGAAGCAGAAAGTCAGTTTATTTTGCACAATCGGCAAACTGCAGCACCAACTGTGCACGACAGCCACCAAAAAAAAAAGGGTGTATGTCACTTTAAATTTTCGATTCTTTGATAGCTGTGGCCCTAAGTAACAATTCTGTGTCCCTGAGTAACGATTCTGTGTCCCTGAGTAACGATTCTGTGTCCCTGAGTAACAATTCTGTGTCCCTGAGTAACGATTCTGTGTCCCTGAGTAACGATTCTGTGTCTCTGAGTAACGATTCTGTGGCCCTAAAGTCTCTGTGGCCCTAACTCTGTCCCTTAATACACACAGGTCTGTCTCTCTTGAATGACCGGAGGCTAATGGAGAATTCTAAGATGGCCGCGATTTATAGCTCCACCATTACACAGTGCTGGCTGGCTGCTGATTGGCTAATGCGATCACATGTCATGAATGCATTATGGGTCAGCGCGCCTTGTCTGCGCGCCTTCCCAGAGATCCCCGCCCCATCTTCTCTGTCCATTTTCTCCGTCGCCACACATGTCGCCGCCATTTTTGGGAAAATTGGATTCGTGCATCCGACGTTTGCTAATCTTCGGATTCGTCGCGAATAGAATTTTTCCAAATCTTCGGAACGAATTCCACTTCGTCATGTTCGATTCGCTCATCTCTATATAGGATATAGCAACCCACTTTGCAGCAAGTGCAATGTTCGCCTCTGCAGCAAGTGTAATATCCGCCTCAGCAGCGAGTGCAATGTCCGCCTCTGTAGCGATTGCAATATCCGCCTCTGCAGCAAGTGCAATGTTCGCCTCTGCAGCAAGTGTAATATCCGCCTCTGCAGCAAGTGCAATGTCCGCCTCTGCAGCAAGTGCAATGTCCGCCTCTGCAGCAAGTGCAATGTCCGCCTCTGCTTCTCAGAGGACAAGAACTGCCTTTGGGACTATCATAACTAAGCATGGCTATGAACATAGTTAAACATAATAAATGTCAAAGTTTTCATTCAATGCAGCAGGTTTTGTAGAACAAGTTTGAACATAGTTTATAATAAATGATTATTAATAAAACATATGATTGTATGATTATTATTTTGTGATAATTAGTGTATAGAGATATAGGCCACTGATGAAGGACTTAACAAGCAGAAAGCCCTTCAAAACAACTCTTTGTTGGTCTCTACATTTGTTCTGACAGTATGAGTAAAATTACTGAAATTCTGCTGCCAAACAGGCCCAATGTTGCAAAATTACAACGTTCACCAAAAAACGTTCTAAAGTTTCAAAAATGTTAAAACCCATTGATTTCTGCATTAAAGGTCTCTTACAACAATATCTAAAAGGTGAAAACGTCTTTTTTTAGGTTTTTTTTAATATTTGGGTCTTCTGGGGTTAAAGTAAACCAAGTTTTAAACTATTGGAGGCTGTCGTCTATTTCTTTGCCGGATTGTCATCATTGGAGGGAAAGAGGGTATACAGTTGAGTTTCCTCTTGTTGTGCCCTGTGGTTCCCTGTAGTTGGATGCTCCATTAGTCCATTATCACAAAGCACCTATAATTTGGGATGTTCTGATCTGGTAGGAGGCTGTGTGTGTCACGTGGTGGCCGGATTCACTGGTGGCCGGATTCCAAACAAGATCTTTTTTTGGGTGGAACTAAAGGGAATGTTTTATTTATACTTCAACACACGGTGTTAATGGACTATTTCAATTATGTGGTGTTATTGACATTTTATTGGTACATTTATGTATTTGAGATCACTTTCACATTCATGAATATTTAAATGTACAGGATCTGAACCTCCCTTGCTGGGTTCCAGTTTTCTTTTTCTAGGCAAGCAATGGAACTAGACCCTTCATACAATTTCTAATCCCCACCATGAGCCGCTATGCCATAGATCACCTTAACCCTCCCACCCAGGTTTAATCACATCAGCTGTCATGGGGAGCACACAGCAGGACCCGAAGGAAGAGACATCCAGCTTCTCATTGTAGAATCTTCTTTCTGTATCGATTCTTCATGAACACAAACTTCTCCCAACAATTATTCTTTCACAAGTACAATGTCTGCTTTGTTGCCCCTCAAAAGGGAAAACCACAACAATGCCTCTCGGTGCATTCCTTATCATATTACATGTTGACTTCCTTATACTTTGCCATGTTTGCTACTCAAAATAATGTTTTTGTTGTTGCCCGAAGCATTATTAACAAAATAACCGAACACTCCTTGAGACTTCGAGGTAAATAAGTAAAATATTTTCAGTAAATTACCTTTTCTGTATTGTAAGCGAAGTATGACCATTATGTCACCTTTTCTTCACAGTTTAGCTCTTTGAATAGATCTTCAATATATTAATATTTTAGCACCAGATAGGTAATGAAAATAGAAGATGAGCGCCCTGGATATTCACACCTAACACAACCCAATATTTGTTTTTCTCCTGGTGCCTTCCTTTTGAGACCTCTTCTTGGGGATATTTTGGGCGCTCATTCAGAAAACTGCATTGGCTAGACTGCCTCAGCTTTGGTTTCTTAGATATAGTCCAATTTATATATTGTGTTCTGCTGGTGGGGAGCTTTCCCGGCCGGCAGGACACAAGGCTCATTGCTGCTCACCAGTGGCTATAGCCACTGGCCAAAATCGCATGTGCAAAATCCAACAGGCTGGCTGTACTGAAGTCAATCAATGGATCAACTTGGATACAACCAGCCTGCCCATAGATGGGTCAAATCTTGGCCAGTCCAGCTGAGATTCCATCCATGGATGGCTGGCTTTAGTATATTACACTTTTATTTTAATTTTAATGTGTTTATTTCATGCTGCAAGGAGATTAAATAAAACATCACATTAAAGTGTTACTAAACCCACAACAGTACAATCAGTCTGTAGATGCAGTAAAGCATGCTTGTTATACTCACTGTGGAACCTAAGGGGTTAATTATCTGCATTGTGTAAAAAAGCTGTTTGATCCTGTCTTCTCTTCTTCTTATACTGTCCCCAATCCATCTGCTGATAGTACAAAGCTCCAGGAATCACTCAGTTTGGTGTGTATGGCTAGAGAGTTTTTTTTTTCTTTAGGAGGATGCATGTGATCAGCACAAGGCCAATCAGCACTGTCCAGACAGAGGGTCAGGGGTCCTGCAGTATCATAGGACAGTTAGAGGGGAATGAAAACTCCTACAAGCATTAACCAGTGCTCTGCTGGACACTGTTATAAGTCACAAGACTGCTATATACTGCTAGTGAGAAAAGGTATTTAGCAGTTTATATTTAATAAAATAATTACATTTCCATATTCTGTGTACTGTGGGAGACCAGATATAGTGAATGCAGGGTCCGGGGAGAAGGGATATATTGAATGCAGGGTCCTGGGAGAGCAGATATAGTGAATGCAGGGTCCGGGGAGACCAGATATAGTGAATGCGGGGTCCGGGGACAGCGGATATAGTGAATACAGGGTCCTGGGAGAGCAGATATAGTGAATGCGGGGTCCTGGGAGAGCAGATATAGTGAATGCAGTGTCCGGGGAGAGCGGATATAGTGAATGCAGGGTCCTGGGAGAGCAGATATAGTGAATGCAGTGTCCGGGGAGAGCAGATATAGTGAATGCAGGGTCTGGGGAGAGCGGATATAGTGAATGCGGGGTCCGGGGAGAGCGGATATAATGAATGCGGGGTCCGGGGAGAGCGGATATAGTGAATGCAGGGTCCTGGAAGAGCAGATATAGTGAATGCGGGGTCCTGGAAGAGCAGATATAGTGAATGCGGGGTCCGGGGAGAGCAGATATAGTGAATGCGGGGTCCGGGGAGAGCGGATATAGTGAATGCAGGGTCCTGGAAGAGCAGATATAGTAAATGCGGGGTCCGGGGAGAGCGGATATAGTGAATGCGGGGTCCGGGGAGAGCGGATATAGTGAATGCGGGGTCCGGGGAGAGCGGATCTAGTGAATGTGGGGTCCGGGGAGAGCGGATATAGTGAATGCGGGGTCCGGGGAGAGTGGATATAGTGAATGCGGGGTCCGGGGAGAGCGTATATAGTGAATGCAGGTTCTGGGGAGAGTGGATATAGTGAATGCGGGGTCCGGGGAGAGTGGATATAGTGAATGCGGGGTCCGGGGAGAGCGGATATAGTGAATGCGGGGTCCGGGGAGAGTGGATATAGTGAATGCGGGGTCTGGGAAGAGTGGATATAGTGAATGCGGGGTCTGGGGAGAGCGGATATAGTGAATACGGGGTCCGGGGAGAGCGGATATAGTATATTTCAGTTTTCAGGCCTTTAGTGACAATATTTCAACTCTGAGATGTCATTTCTTTTTCTGATTTGTAAATTACCAACCTTAACAATAATAATAAAAATTCAAAGAAAGATAATGAAGAGAATTTTAATATCAATTTACAATTTTACAATATTTTAGTTTATAGACTTTTAGTGACAATGTTAAGTGATGTTATTTCTTTATATGATTTTCAATTAGTAGCCTTAATATGATGAAAAAAATTTAAAGAAATATAGAGATGAAAATTTTAAGAGCAAATCACATTTTAAATATTTTGGTTCCCAGGTCTTTAGCGGCAATATTTCAGCTCTTAGACTTAAAATTTTATGTATGGTCAATTATTATCCATATTAAGATAATAAACATTGAAAGAATGAAAAAAAGAATTTAAAGAAAAAATCAGTATCTTCCATCTTGCTTGATGTCAGTCTTTGCTTTTACTGTCTTATCTCTAGTCTAATCCTAGTTTTATAACCATTGCTGTGTAAATTTTTTTGTTTATTTTTGTTTATTTTTTATTTATTTTTTTCTCTCAGAGATTGTTTCTTTTAACATTCTGCTAAAACTTTGAGACGTACTACTGCTTGGACCTTGAAGGGGACAGCTTGTTCTGAAAATTGTATGGTAGTGCAAATAAAAGAAGTATCATGGACAGTACTCAATTGTTTCTAAAAAAAGAACACAATTGGAAATATTTTGTTTTCAGGACTTTAGTGGCAATATTTCAACTCTGAGATGCTATTTATTTTTCTGATCTGTCATTTACCATTCTTATCAATAATAATAAAAATCAAAGAAAGATTAAGTGAATTTTAGAAACAATTTACATTTTTAAAATATTTTAATTTTTAGAGACTTTGTGACAATATTTCAACTTCATGATGCGATTTCTTTTTCTGATTTGGCAATTGAAATCCTTATTAAGATAAAGATAATTTCAAGAAATATAGAGGAGATCATTTTAAGAACAAATCACAATTTTAAATAATTTAGTTTTCAGGAAATATTTATACTCTGAAATGTTAATTATTTTTCTGATTTGTCAAGTACCATCCTTATCAATAATAAAAAAATTAAAGAAAGATAAAGAGAATTTCACAAACAATTTACATTTTTTTAAATATTTTGTTTTTAGACCTTTAGTGACAATATTTCAACTCCATGATGTTATTTCTTTTTCTGATTTGGCAATTGAAATGCTTATTAAGATAAAAAATTATTTAAAGGAATATAGAGAAGAAAATTTTAAAAACAAATCACAATTTAAAATAGGCCTTTATTGGCAATATTTCAACTCTGAGATGTTATTTATTTTCTAATTTGGCAATCAACATCCTTATCAATAAGAAATATAAAGAAGATAATTTAAAAAACAATTTACATTTTAAATATTTTCGTTTTTGGGCCTTTAGTGACAATATTTCAACTCCTTGATATTATTTCTTTTTCTGATTTAGCAATTCAAATCCTTATTAAGATAAAAAAAAATAAAACAAACATAGAAAAGAGAATTTTGAAAACAAAGCACAATTTTAATATTTTAGTTTTCAGGTCTCTTTAGTAGCATTAGTCCAACTCTGAGATTTTGTTTTATAATTTTTTGAATAATATCCATATTAAAATAATAAGATTCAAAGAAAGAAAAAGAAGAGTATTTTAAGATCAAACCACAATTGGAAACATTTTAATTTTCAGGCCTTTATTGGCAATATTTCAACTCTGAAATGTTATTTATTTTTCTGATTTTCAATTAACACTCTTATTAAAATAAAAAAAATTAAATAAATATAAAAATGAAGATTTTAAGAGCAAATCACAACTTAAAATATTTAAGTTTTCAGGTCTTCAGTAACAATGTTTTCACTTTGAGATGTTTTTTTGTTCCTGATTTGTCATTTAGAATTCTTACTAAGAATGCAATAATTTAAAGAAATATCAAGAAGAGCATTTTAAGAACAAATCACAATCTGAAATATTTTAGTTCTCAGGTATTTAGTGGAAATACAGTATTTCAGCGCTGAAATGTTATTTCTTTTTCTGATTTTTCAATTAACACTCTCATTAAAATAAAACAATTTAAAGAAATATAAAGAATAGGATTTTAAGAGCAAATCACAATTTAAAATATTTAAGTTTTCAGGTCTTCAGTAACAATGTTTTAACTTTGAGATGTTAGTTCTCAGGTCTTTAGTGTAAATACAGTATTACAACTCTGAGATGTTATTTATTTTTCTGATTTGTCAATTTCTGTAATATTCTTATTACAATTTCAGAAAAGATGAAAAAACAACTTGTAATAACAATTTACATTTTAAATTATTTGAGTTTTCAAGCCTTTAATAGCAAAATTTCACCTCGTGTAGAGTGTGGAATTCAGAAAGTCTAATTTAGAAGTAACAGACCCAAATCTTTTTTCATAGTACCACAGTTTAAATGCCACATCACCGATAATTATTTTTGATTGAGTAAACTTAGAAAAAACACGATACTAAAATATAAAATCTAAAGCGCTAGGTGTCAGGTTTATTTTCAATTCTAGCTCAGAAGCGCGCCTTTCCCAAATTAGCTGATGGGAGGGTGTTACATTTTGTAAGCTATTTCTCCTTATTATTTTGCAACTTTGACCTGTGTTAGTAAATCCGTACATATCATCACAACTACATATTGTATCCAGGTGGATTATATTGCGCTTTTTTTCAAGACAAATTGGGCTTTCATTTGGTGGTAAATGGTAATGATATCTCCTGATGGTTTTTTTATTACAAAAGTAAAACTGGCCAAAAACATTTATTTTAAATGTAGCTGTATATTTCTTGCTACTGCCATAACCTACCAAAGAACAACCCAAAATAATTTCTCCTGCTCCTGTCAATCGCAGAGATATCACATTTGTGTATGTGTCACTGATACTAATTAAAAAAAAACCCTGACTCTGATCTTTTAACCTGACCTTTTATCCTGACATTGACCTTTGACCCTGACCTTGATCCGAACACTAACCCTGGCACAGACCTAGATCAAACCTTGACCTAGATATTTTTGTTTTGTTTTTTTATTATTATTATTTTTATTTATTTTTTACACACACTTGTGTTTTTTTTTTCTCTCTGAAAGGACAGAGACAGATACAATGTATAATTTGATTTATATAATGATACAATTTATAATATGATGTATATAATGTATATACAATGTATCTCTCTCCTCCATTCATAGTGAGAAAACAAAGGGGGCGGGCTTCACACTAACTGGTCGCTGTGCTAGTCAATCAGAGGCTATCATAGTGATCAGGTGACCATGGATTGGGTGTTCCAGGTCCCAATCGTTAAAACGGGACACGGGGCTCTCAGTGACACCTCAGTCTCTGTGCTGGGAATGCTCTGTGCAGTGCACTCCTAGTAGAAGGACGGATACACAAATTAGCGGCCCAACGGAAAAAAGCCCAGCTCTGTGAGGCCACTAATTTGAGGTTGGTCGGCATCAAGGGGTTAATCATGGAACATCGATTCTCTATTTGATGTTATGTCCTCTACTCTTTCAGAAAGGTTTCAGTTCGGTCAATTTAGCCTTTCAATAATTTTCAGGAAACCCCTGCTATGATTAGTTCATCGGTGGTCATTGGAAAATAAAATCCCGTTACATTGGTGGTGGTCAGTGGCAAGAATGCTCCCCTTACAGTGGTGGTCAGAATGTCACCCTTAGAGTTGGCTCTGCCAACTGGTGTTGGACCCGGAACTATGCAGGAACCATGACATGGGAGTTCAGTTGGCCAGAGTTCCAGGAAACCCCAGCCATCTCTAGAGGGACCCTGGTTAAGGATGGCTCTGCTAGTTGTTTCAACATTGCTTGAGGTACCTCTATGACTAAGTCCTGTGGGTGGGGCAAAATGTGTCAGGGGGCGTGATTATTAGAGGGGTCATGGCTGAGGCTGGTTTTTACTTCCTCTGCACTTTAAGCCATTTGGTGTGTGATGTTCACCTACCTTGTATTACTTCTTACTGGATTAGCACAAACGCCAGCACCCTTCTTGAGTGGGGTAACCGAGCCATAGCATTGGCACTTGGAGTGGTCCTTTGTTACATACATACAAGGTCACATTGCATGGGGGACGCCACACATTGAGCCATTGATGGTTTAATTCCATGCTGGCCTCTGCATCACTTATCACTTTGTAGGCAATCATTCTCTACAGAACACCATTTCTACTAGTAGATGAGGGGCGTTCAAGTCAAACTGGGACTTTTGAGTTTATATACAGTAATAAAAGAACAAATTTCAAGGAGTGGAAACTACATTTATTTTTCAACATCCTCCCCTGCTACATATATACGCTTATCCAATCATTTAACTAATGCCTGGAAAGCTTCGGCATAGAAAGATGTGTCAGGAAGCCTGAACCATCCTAGGACAGCCGGCTTCACTTCCTCATCATTGTGTTCACCGATCCCATCACTGGAGATAAAGTGTATGGCCTCGTAGGCGAGTCAGAACAATAGGATTCATTTGTATGGACAGATCTCCAAGCATGTCCCCTCAGTGGCACCTTAGCAGATCAAGGACTTATATACATAGATGTACTGTATGCAGCTTCTGGTCAAAGAATGTAAATTCCATCCCCCCCCTATTATTGCAGATCTCCACACCTGGAACTCAACATTCTAAGCTCCCAGCCCCAAAATGATTGAAGTGCAATATGTTGAGTGAGGGACTTGCCCAGCACAGTTTTACATATTGGCACACCATCCAGAAAACAATGATAATGCACTTTATAAACAATGAATAATCTGTTTATTTCTAGACTTGTGCGGATTGCTTCATTCTGAATAGGAGCAATTCAGTACTGTCCGTTTTTTTATTTGCACTAACATACAATTTTGAAGACAAGCTTTCGGGGAATGTCCCCTTCTTCAGGTCTAAGCAGTACTAAAACAAAGATTTAGCAGAATGTTGGAAGAGATGTAGGGGATGGGAAAAAAAACAGAGATAAGACACAGCAAAAGCAAAGTATGGGGGGGGGGGAGGGGAACAACACTAGCAGAGGCAGTCATGCTTGAGCTGATAGTCATAAAACTGTTGGATGATGATTGAGGGATCCCAGGTCCAAATTAAGGCCGTTATCTCTTGTGTCAAATAGAATTATCATTCTTAGTTCAAAAGTTGTTCTTTCTTCAATGGATTTGAAATTTCCTTTAACCTCCCTGGCGGTATTCCCGAGTGTAGCTCGGGGTAAAATTTCTATACCAAGAGCGGTAACCCCGAGCTACACTGGGGCTTACCATGCAGCGTTGCTCAGGGGGTCCCTGCAGCACTTACCTTGTCCTTCACGATGTGTCCCCTGCAGCGTCCCCAGCCATCTCCTCCGGCCGATGCTGGCATCCGGCTTCCGTGTTCCGGTCCCTGTGACGTCGGGACGTATGGGCGCCGGAACCGGCAGCAAATTTGAAATTTTTAAAAAATGTCATTTTTGCTGTCATTGCTGTTTCAATGCATTTCACATACATTGTGTCCCGAGTGCTTTGTCCGGCGCCCTGCCTGCATTGTTACTGTTCTTTCTGCCTGGAAACTGAGAAAAGTCCATGGCGTCCAAAAAGCGTCCCTTTAGGTCAAAAGCGGTTTTAGACCGGCTAGAGAACAGCGATAGTAAATCAGAACCACTTGCAGAATTGAGTGACAATGATTCGTGGGGGAAATTCGTCCTCAGACACTGAAAATGATTTTGCGACTTTGCTCAGAGATGTGCGAATTTGCCTCTGTATTTCAAATTTCAGTGTTTTTGGTTTCATTATTGAATTACATTTATTATTATTATATTATTATTATTTTTTATGATTATTTATTAAATTATAATTTATGATTTCGTGTTTCAAGTTTTATCCTCCCCGGGATATTTACTAGACTCTTGTTCGGACAGATTTCAGTGAGTTATTCCTAACAATTACAGCCTACAATAAAAAAACTACATATTTTCATGCAAAAAAATGTACCTTTCAGCACAAAAAATCAGAAAGAATCATACCGCCGAGGAGGTTAAGAACTAAAACATTGAGGTCTTCCATTGTGTGGTCTGGTTGTGTGAAATGGTGTCCCAAAGGTGTGCAGAGGTCATCTTCTTTATGTTCCTTGATGGTATGTCTGTGCAGATTCATCCTTGTTTGCACCTTCTGTCCTGTTTCACCAACATAAGATCCTTTGCTGCATTTTCTGCACTGGATGAGGTACACAACATGACTGGAGGTGCAGCTGTATGATCCGGAGATATTGAAGATCCTTTTGAGTGTCGGACACTTTTTGATGGATTGATTTGGTTGCACAGTTTGCAGCGTTTCTTATTGCAGGGTTTGCTTCCATTATTTGTGACATCATATTCAGAAGGAAGTGTCTTACTGATTAGATTATTTCTGAGGTTGGGGGGTTGTCTGAAGGCCAGTATTGGGGGTTGTCTGAAGGCCAGTATTGGGGGTTGTCTGAAGGCCAGTATTGGGGGTTGTCTGAAGGCCAGTATTGGGGGGTTGTCTGAAGGCCAGTATTGGGGGTTGCTGGAATATTTCTTTCAGAGTTCCATCCTCTGTTATTCTGAATAGAAATTCGGACGGATTTTCCTTTATTCAGAGATTTGGATGTATCCAAATTACAGCAGTAATGAATCCGAAATAATGAAATAAAATGTTGTCCAAAATTCAAAACGAATTTGAAAATTGAATTTGAGAACAAATTTTAAGTATAAACATATTGCTGATTATTGCTGATTTCCTTCAAAGACTATGGGGTTTATTTACTAAAGATAGTTCACTCAGGATCTCGTGCAGTTCTGCATGGAAACCAATCAGCTTCCAGGTTTTATTGCTGAAGCTTAATTGAACCAACTGAGGTTAGAAGCTGATTGGCTGCCATGCACGGCTGCACCAGATTCTGAGGGAACCAGCTTTAGTAAATAAACCCCTATGTGTATTAGCATTAGAATATAGCGGTCTTTCGAATGGAATATAAAATAATAGAACAGAAAATAAAATAATGGACTAGAATAGAAAGTATATGCATAGAATAGAATAGAATAAAATGATAGCTAAATAAAATGATAACTGAACCCACTTTTATATATATTTTTTTAATTTATTATCCTGCATTTGGATTCATTGTGTACACAATTGGTGTATGGTATTGATCCCTTGTTAGGGAGTGGGTTCAGTATATGGGTTCATGCACTATTTATTTTATTAGTTCACTTACTGGGTCCAAGTTTAGGACCTTGTGTGTTTATGCAATATTGTTCACTGTTTTGCAAATTTTATGTAGGTCCTATGAGTATCATTTCACTTATGTGGTTTAATTTATTTATGCATATATAGTATATTCTATTCTATTATTTTATTTTCTATGCTTTTCTTTTGTATTCTATTTTTTTATTGTCTATTCTGTTCTGTTTTATTCTATTATTTTACAAAATTGAATTTCAGAAGGCAGCTATCATTTTATTAAACAGAGTAGTGTTCCCCCTGCGCTTAATAGGAATAAATCTATACTAAGCAGCTAGAACCTCAAACCTTTTACCTAGAGGTGAATAAACAAACTAAACAATAATATGCTGTTTAGTTTGTTTATTCACCTCTAGGTAAAAGGTTTGAGGTTCTAGCTGCTTAGTATAGATTTATTCATATTAAGCGCAGGGGGAACACTACTCTGTTTAATAAAATGATAGCTGCCTTCTGAAATTTAATTTTTTAAATGAATAGAATAAAACAAACTGAATAGAAAATAAAAATATAGAATACAAAAGAAAAGAATAGAAAATAAAGGAATAGAATAGAATAAATATAGCCGTCATTCAAATTCACATTTTGAAAAGAATAGAATTGAATAAAACAGAATTACTTGATTACCAGTCCCCAAGTGTACTTTGAAACACCACCTTTTGTTTCATTCCTCAAAGAAATGAACATGTCCTTTGGATCTGTAACAGTAGCAGTTTGTGAAGATGCAGGGATATCCTCCAATAAAGGAAGCAGCAGCATTGGAAGGGACAAGCTATGTGAAGAAAGAGGCTCATTTCCCTGCTTGGGTTTCTTTGTTTTAGCAGGACTTCTAGTAGAAGGGCTGTCAGGTGGGCTGCCCAAGGCCGGCTGTGGGTTGCAGAAGAAGACTGAGCTGGTGTCCTCAGCCAATGAGTATGAGTGCTGTGTGTCTCTGAAAGCAGCTTCCCCACCATCAAGCTGAACTCTGCAATTGGGGGATAGAGAGCAGTCAGCTTTGGTAGAGCTGATCGGGTATTTTGCCTTTTGGGCATGGCTGGAAGGGTCCCAGATACTCGACATTGAAGACAATGATCCTTGAGCAGCTGTGGAGCTTCAGAGAGTGAGAAGGAGAGTGGAGCTCTTTCAGCAAGCAGCCATTATGCTCTAAGCCGTACCCCCCCCCCCCCCCGGTATTGGTATTAGAATTCTTCAGATTTATTTGTATATGACAATTAATTTTTCATAAGGGTCTGATTGCTGGTATTCCAGTTTGGAATATTAAAATGATGATAATAGTGTATATGCCGCATGTTCCTATATAATTATAGGTTAGTATGGTTTACTCCTTTTAATAATGCATTTTTTGTGAAATAAAAACATTGTTTTAATTATACCTTCTCAGCTTTCTTTTAATTACTTTGGCCCCTTAAAAGTCCCATATGGTTTTAATTTTTGATTTTGTATATATTATACTTGCAGACAGTATACATCAGTTATCTGGGAGGATCCAATGGTATTCCTTTGTAAAAAAAAAAGACAATCCATCACAAAACTTTTTAGATGCCATTTATTATATCTGTATTATACTCATTGAAAATCATTTCCATAATATTCATTTTTTTTCAAGCTAATAGTGTTTAGTTTTGGTAATCATGTATAGAAAATGATCACATAAAACACCATCTAAAAGATTCTCCTCAACCCATATATGTGTATATATCTCCTATTTATCCCAGATACAAATCATTCCTTGAAATGTCCTACTTTGGACACGTTTTTAGTCTTGTAGATGTTTCCAAATGTTTGACCTGACTTTCTAATTTTTTATTTTCTTCTGGCTATGCTGGTCAGCAAAATTCTCCCACATTTATTAATGCGTTCATGTGTTTTAAGCCATATAAGATTTAATCGATATGCCAGGAAGTGTGATGGTTGTGGTTCTCCCGATATTTACCATCTTGGCAAGACTTTGTCTGCAGTAGAGGATCATGCTTTGCTCTGAGTGTTTATAAAACCCTTCCACAATGTGTAGAGTGTCACTGATCTACAAATCTGACACCAATTCACACGGATGAGTCTCACTAATGCTAGTACAAAAGGAACAGGAAAACAATGGCGGAGATGAAAAGCTTTGCCATTGGTACAGCAGCGCCTGGAAGACAAAAAACAAAAATGATCATTTCAAAAAATATCCCTAAACATGCTATCAGTCATCCAATCTGTACACTCATTTTCCCCCAGCAAGACAGTATCGGGGAACTCTGGAGTGACACCCCCCCCCCCAGCTGTCTGTGTATACCAAATACAACTGTTCAAATGAAAGTGCAGGTGAGTACAAATGGTTAATGTTTTATTTTTCTGTGCTGACTTTTCTGCAATTATCTGGGTCAAATCTTCAGTTACAACTATTACGATGTTTATGTGAGCACTGTGTCCCTGGGGTGACCTGCTGGGTGAATGGATCTCAGAGGAAAGGGTTAATGTTGCTAACCAAGTTTTCTTGCCAAAATTCTGAGATCCACCCCCCCTGCAGGTCAGCCAGTATAAATAGAGGCTCTTCTGTGCCCCTGAGAGCTCTTCCTAAGTCACTGCCAAGATGTATGCTGTTACCCTGCTGGACTGTGTCCCCCTCCAGGGGATGGGGGGGGGGCAGTAGGGGTTCCCTGAGGGGCTGGAAACCTGAGGACTTTATGAATTCTTAACTGCCAGCTATGGACTTTGTGCCTTTATGGATTATTGCCAGACACGGACTTTAAGGATTCTTGCTTCCACTTGTGGGTTCTTTTCCTTAACGTGGTTCTAAAGGATCAAGGTTTTTTATCTTCATGAATTCTCTGCATGAAGGTAAAAAAACCTTCTGTGTGCAGCAGCCCCCCCAGCCCCCTCAGAACTTATTTGAGCCTCATTGTGATTCAGCGGAGTGAATGACAGCCTTGGCTGTTCTGAGTCTCTACCTCCTTATTGGCTGAGACAGCAAGTAGGAACCATTGGCTCTTGCTGCTGTCAATTACAACCAGTCAGTCAATGAGGAGAGAGAGGGGCGGGGCAAAGCCATGGCTCGGTCTGTGAATGGACACACAGAGCAGCGGGTGCCCCATAGCAAGCTTCTTTCTGTGGGGTCACCCAACAGACAGGAGGAGCCAGTGGGGGACCCAAAAAGGGGAGGATCCGGGCTATCTCTGTGCAAAACCATTACACACAGCAGGTAAGTATGACATGTTTGTTAGTTTACAAAAAAATGAACCTTTAGAATCACTTTAATGGACTATTGCTTTTAAAGGACTATGGACTTGCTGCTAATCAGGTATTCCTACCCAATGGGCACTTAGAGAATCTTTGTACAGGGATACATGTGATCTTGTTACAAGAAGAACTGCTCCTGTATGTTTTTCATTGCTTGGTTGTTGGTTGTTATATACCTATCTAAGCAACAGGGCTATATCAGCGATGTAAATAACACCCTAGAGACAGTTCCCTCCACTCTCCATGTCACCGCCATGTAAAACAAGGGAAACACAGATAATATAACACCCTTTTATGTCATACACCACAATATACACAATTTGTGACCTTACATTCTACATAGATATGTATGCCTCCTCTACTGGCCCCAATCCAAGATAGTTGTGTGCTCCACAGACCTTAAGTGACGTCTTGGACATAGCCCCACCCAACGCATTTCATCTAAAGAATGTCTTCAGGGATGGGGATCCCAGGATTCCAGTCTGTGGAGCACACGGCCATCTTGGGGCCAGCAGTGCAGTTTATATGTATGAGGCCTACATATCTATGCAGTATGTCAGTATGTAATGTGTGTATGTTGTGGGGTTTATTAAATAAAATGGTGTTATATTATCTGTGTTTCCCCTATTTTGCTTGGCGTGGATGGAGAGTGGAGGAAACTGTCTCTAAGGCAGGGAATTGGAGGAAGATAGGAAAAAGGAGGAGATATTAAAGCAGAACAGCAGACACAGAAAAAAAGCACAGAGACCTTAGGGGTCATGGGAGACCCAGTGAGTGAGGTTTCCACAAGTTGTATGTGGTTAGGCACTGATCACTGTGGTCACTGGATTCTTGTTGAAGCACATGGAACTGTGAAATATTACAGACTTGGCACTGAAGATTTCAATGTGTACACAGACATTTTATTAAGAGCATTATATTAATGAGAACTTTATTGGTTTGCACCTTTAATGTGATAGCTAGACATGTGTGATTCTTATCATTACGAATCATATTTCGGGAAAACAAATGTTGTTATTCAGAGATTTGGATGTATTCTGAATCACAATAGGAATGAATTTCAACAAATCTACATGAAATTATACCAAAACAATGAATTAATTTGTATTCATTTGTTTCATTCTAATGATATGACACTACAGTTTGGGCCTTTTATTATTGTTTGAAGCATCCGAAATAATATAACAACATAACTAATGGATCCAGAATTTACTTTTTTCGATACGTTCTTCCGGTTCCATTTCAATTTACCATTTTTCATTATTATAAAAAATGCATCATATATGAAATGGAAACATATTGCAATAAGTACAGCAAGGAAAGATGAAATAAGATGATGATTCCCATGTATTGTGGTTGGGTTGGATGGAGGTGAATCCATCAGAATCTCTAAATCATAACATAACAAATTAATATAAAATTTAGTTCCATTCGTTCTTTTGGATATCGTCCAATCAGCTTGTTCCAATTTTCTTTATTATGAATGAACATAATGAATGAATCCAAAGTAATTTTGTTCCATTTTGTTTTTTTTGGAAATCATCCAGTTAGCTCATTCCATTTCTCTTTGTAACAAATGAACATAACAAATGAATCTGAAATCAATTTAGTTTCATTGTTTTTTGCGGATATCGTCCAATCAGCTCATTGCATTTCTTTTTATAATGAATAAACATAACAAATTAATCCAAAATTAATTTTAGTCCATTGTTTTTTATGTAAATCTTCCAATCAGCTCGCTCCATTTCGCTTTGTGGGTTGGACTAGCCGAATTTGAAAATATGAAACTAATCTGAATATCCAAAACTAATCTGGATATACAAAACAAACTCCAAATATGTGAAACAAATCCGAGTATATGAAAGGAATCTGAGTATACAAAATTAATTCAGAAAATGAATCATTCTAACATAATGATAATTAGAGATGAGCGAAGAAATGAAAAATTCGATTCGGCTGATTCGGCGAATTCCAGTGTGAAATTCGATTCGATGCGAATTTCTCCGCTACGAAGATGACTTATTTAAAGGGTTTCTAGGCTTCAGAGAGCCTTTAAATTAGTGCAGAACACTGTACCTTTAATTTAAATGCCCTTGGAGATGAGGAAGGAGAAGGAGAAGGAGAAGGATGAGAAGAAGGAGAAGGATGAGAAGAAGGAGAAGGAGAAGGATGAGAAGAAGGAGAAGGATGAGAAGAAGGAGAAGGATGAGAAGAAGGAGAAGGAGAAGGATGAGAAGAAGGAGAAGGAGAAGGATGAGAAGAAGGAGAAGGAGAAGGATGAGAAGAAGGAGAAGGATGAGAAGAAGGAGAAGGATGAGAAGGAGAAGGATGAGAAGGAGAAGGATGAGAAGAAGAAGGCTGAGAATAAGGAGAAGGATGAGAAGAAGGAGAAGGAGAAGGATGAGAAGAAGGAGAAGGATGAGAAGAAGGAGAAGGAGAAGGATGAGAAGAAAGAGAAGGATGAGAAGGAGAAGGATGAGAAGAAGAAGGATGAGAAGAAGAAGGATGAGAAGAAGGAAAAGGATGAGAAGAAGAAGGATGAGAAGAAGGAGAAGGATGAGAAGAAGGAGAAGGAAGAGAAGAAGGAGAAGGAGAAGGATGAGAAGGAGAAGGATGAGAAGAAGGAGAAGGATGAGAAGAAGGAGAAGGATGAGAAGAAGGAGAAGGAGAAGGATGAGAAGAAGGAGAAGGATGAGAAGAAGAAGGATGAGAAGAAGGATGAGAAGGATGAGAAGAAGGAGAAGGATGAGAAGAAGGAGAATGATGAGAAGAAGGAGAAGAAGGAGAAGGATGAGAAGAAGGAGAAGGATGAGAAGAAGGAGAAGGATGAGAAGAAGGAGAAGGAGAAGGATGAGAAGAAAAAGGATGAGGAGAAGGAGAAGGATGAGAAGAAGGAGAAGGATGAGAAGGAGAAGGAGAAGGATGAGAAGAAGGAGAAGGAGAAGGATGAGAAGAAGGAGAAGGATGAGAAGAAGGAGAAGGATGAGAAGGAGAAGGAGAAGGATGAGAAGGAGAAGGATGAGAAGAAGGAGAAGGAGAAGGATGAGAAGAAGGAGAAGGAGAAGGATGAGAAGAAGGAGAAGGATGAGAAGAAGGATGAGCAGAAGGAGAAGGATGAGAAGAAGGAGAAGGATGAGAAGAAGGAGAAGGATGAGAAGAAGGATGAGAAGAAGGATGAGAAGAAGGAGAAGGATGAGAAGAAGGACAGTTCTGTGACAGTTTCTGTCTATTTCTGACAGTTCTGGGACATTCACTCCATACAGCGGTTTCAACCGCTGTATGGAGGGAATGTCATAGAACTGTCAGAAATAGACTATTAATGACAGTTCTGGGACTGTCCTTCCATGCAGCGGTTGAAACATTGTATGTATTTGTTTCCATAAATGGATCCATTTATGGAAACAAATACATACAATGTTTCAACCGCTGCATGGAAGGACAGTCCCAGAACTGTCATTAATAGTCTATTTCTGACAGTTCCATGACATTCCCTCCATACAGCGGTTAAAACAGCTGTATGCAGTGAATGTCCCAGAACTGTCATAAATAGTCTATTTCTGACAGTTCTGGGACATTCACTCCATACAGCGGTTTCCGGCAAAAAGTGTATGTGCAGAGTTCCTCTATTCTGCAGATACACTTAGAGGAGCTCTGCAGATACACTTAGAGGAGCTCTGCACATACACTTTTTTCCGGTTTGGAATTATTCTTATTTTCATCCTACTTCTTCTTCTTCTTCATCCTCATCCTCATCCTCTTCTTCTTCTGAGGATGAGGATGAAGAAGAAGAAGAAGAAGAAGAAGAAGTAGGATGAAAATAAGATTAATTCCAAGCCGGCAAAAAGTGTATGTGCAGAGCTCCTCTAAGTGTATCTGCAGAGCTCCTCTAAGTGTATCTGCAGAATAGAGGAACTCTGCACATACACTTTTTGCCGGCTTGGAATTATTCTTCTTTTCATCCTACTTCTTCTTCTTCTTCTTCTTCATCCTCATCCTCAGAAGAAGAGGATGAGGATGAGGATGAGGATGAGGAAGAAGAAGAAGAATGAAAAGAAGAATAATTCCAAGCCGGCAAAAAGTGTATGTGCAGAGTTCCTCTATTTCTGACAGTTCTCTCACAGCTTCTTCACATGTACAGCGGTTGAAATATCTGTATCCTAAATGGAAACTAATAGATACAAATTGTATCTATTAGTTTCCATTTAGGATACAGATGTTTCAACCGCTGTACATGTGAAGAAGCTGTGAGTGAACTGTCAGAAATAGAGGAACTCTGCACATACACTTTTTGCCGGCTTGGAATTATTCTTCTTTTCATCCTACTTCTTCTTCTTCTTCTTCTTCTTCTTCTTCTTCTTCTTCATCCTCATCCACATCCTCTTCTTCTGAGGATGAAGAAGAAGAAGAAGTAGGATGAAAAGAAGAATAATTCCAAGCCGGCAAAAAGTGTATGTGCAGAGTTCCTCTATTTCTGACAGTTCTCTCACAACTTCTTCACATGTACAGTGGTTGAAACATCTGTATCCTAAATGTAAACTAATAGATACAATGTTTCAACCGCTAAACATGTGTTCCTTCTGTCAGAGAACTGTCAGAAATAGCGGAGCTCACTGCAGGGACACTTTTGCCGGCTGATCGGGAAATGTTCGATTCGCGCACCCGAAGTAGGCAAAATTTCGGTTTCGACACGAATCGAATATTTCCTGAAATTCGACTCGAATTCCGGTTCGCCTAGTTCGATTCGCTCATCTCTAATGATAATGACAAAATTCATTTTTAAACTTAACAAATTAATCCGAAATAAACAGATTTTTTTCTTGTGCGCATCTCTACAGGTAGTACATTTGCTCATGAATGTTTTGAGGCACATATTTTATGATACGATAATGAAGAGGATTTGTGTAATTATTTATACTGTGAGCACAAGCTATTTATTTGTTTCTCAAATAATAATTTTTCACCAGTGTGGATTTACATTTATTATTTTTTATTGAGAGTATATTTGTTTAGAGCAAACAGCGCTCCACCTCTGGAATATCTCTGTAGTATCTCCACCTTCCTTATCAGGAAAGGAAAAGGTGTCCAGTATCAGTACTTACCAATCAGCACGTTGTATTTTCTATAGGTGCGGATTTTATATTAGATTTATTCTAAGACTCTTACTTTGTCTCATAGGAGGGACAACCCCGATCCCTCTATACAGAGGAAGACCTCCACATTTCTGAAATCCCACCTAACTTCACTGAATGTTTGAAAGTAACACACCTTCCCTGGAATAGGGACTCAGATTTATTATTTAGACCTTTTTATCCCAATGAGTTACTCCACCAGCCAACCAAATGTGATCCACTATGACTAAAGGCAATGGATTATAATATATAATTTCCCTTCTTACCTCCATCAGAAGACAGAGCAGCTGGAAATAAAAGATATAAACACAAATCAGATTTTTTTATAACAAAACTATGTTACTTATCACATTTGTTCATATATATTTATTTATTTCAGGTACTTATATAGCGCTGTCAATTTACGCAGCACTTTACATATATATTGTACATTCACATCAGTCCCTAACCCTCAAGGGGCGTACAATCTAAGGTCCCTAACTCACATTCATACATACACATACTAGGGCCAATTTAGACAGGAGCCAATTAACCTACCAGCATGTCTTTGGAGTGTGGGAGGAAACTGGAGTACCTGGAGGAAACCCACGCAGGCACAGGGAGAACATGCAAACTCCAGGCAGGTGGTGCCATGGTTGGGATTCGAACCAACAACCCGAGTACTGCCAGGCGGAAGTGCTAACCATTTAGCCACTGTGCTGCCCATATATATATACAGCGGAGCTGTAATTGGCTCTCAAATCAGCTGTGCTTGGAATTATTAATATCAAGGCAACTTCAAATTAACTTCTATTAAACAATCATATTTAGGAAACATTAACAAAAAGACAAAACAAGAATAAAGCACCCCCCCCCAAAAAAAAATAAAACAAAACAAAATAAAAACAAAAAAACACTCCACCCCCCCAAAAAAAACAACCCCCCCCAAAAAAAAAACACAACACACACACACACAAAACAGACAGACTCAATGAACCACTTAGTCTGTTTCTGCTGCCATATTTCTATGTTTCTATATTTTTTAATTTCAATGTTTCTCCAATCCCCTTTATTCTGATTGGATACCAAAAATGAGCACAGGTGCTCTCCGCATGGAAAGAATTAACTCCTTATACAGCCAAATACTTTTATCAGCCACCAATGATAAGACTTCTACTTAGTTCTATACTTCTTTTATATGTATAATGCACTTGATAAAATTGCAGCTGATTATAAAAAAAACTCAAAGCTCACCTCCAACAGACACCTCAGCAGCTGAAAGTAAAATTAAGATACAAATATTATTAATGAAATTTGTATTATTAACTTAATTTAACTTTGTATTATTAACATTTTTACCTTAACTTTTCATGGATTTTTAGAAAAGGTTTATTGTACTTCTAAAATATATATTTTTGTATCAATTACTTTATGAGATATCAGCTACTGAAATGAAGCCTGGGTATTATATCCAATTTGTTACAAATAAAGAAATAGATATAAAAGAAAGAAAACAGAATAGCGCATCATTACTTCTACATCAGTTATTAACAAGTTATTTTCAACTTTTAGGCTGAGTTCACACCTATGCAGTTTGCTTGTTATCCATTTTTCAGTGCTTTTCGCAGTTTGGTTTGCGTTTTTCTACGCACATTTCTTACTTGTTTTTGATGTGTTTTTGTCATTTGTTCAGCTACTTTTTTTTCTAATCATGGAATTTTTTTTATTGCTGGGCAGAATAAAAATGCAAAACATGGGAAAAAGTGTCAAAAACGCTCTACCATACATTTCAGCAGCTTCTCCATTGAACTATTAGCAAAACCGCTGCTTTTTGCTTTTGAAAACACTTTTAAAGAAGTGTTGTAAAGTGAGAAAAATGCCAGAATATTCTGCTTCTCAAAATTACAAGAGGAGGGAAATTCATAGTATTTTTGACATACCAGTAAAATATTTTTCTTGGTGTGAAATTTGAAATACAGGATCCCTATAAATTACATTGACTATTATGCAGCTACTTTCAGGTGATTGGACAAAACTAGGGGTGTATGCAGTGTCATCCTCCTTTGTAACTCCTCCCACTCCAAGATAGTTTCAGTTTTGTAGCAAGCAATCAAGAGACCAGATTTTTCTCAATTTCTTCTTGGTCCATAATGTACAAGTCAGGTCCTCCAGCTCTGTGGATGTTTATTGAACTTTCTATATACACTTCATTATTATATCCTTTTGAGTCTTCCTTTCTCCATTTGCAACATTTATATTTGTGGGTTTGGGAGTGCCACATCTTTTATTTTATCCACAGAGTCAGAGAGCTGCTTGTAGCACCTATGGCTGAAATCACCATTAGAGGAGGCCTTAATATCCACCTGGTAAATCTTTACAAACATGTGAATGGAAGACCAAGTGGCTCATGCTGAAAAGTCCATGAAGCACTAACAGGTTTGGTAGAGTTTGTTTTAAAAGAGAAGGGAGGAACCCTATCATTTAGACCATGAACTCAGGTAATCCACTTAGTAATGGTGGAATCTGAAGCAGAAATTCACCTTTGGGAACCCTCAGGAAGCACAAAAAGGGGATCCAATTGCATAAAAGAGGCACCAACTAAGAGACAAACTTTCATAGTGAGTATTACGTCAAGGCAGTGGAGAGAAATGTCAGTGCAGGTCATAAGGAAGAAATGACAATGTACTGGAGGAGATGTAGGGAAGAAACCACCTCAAGGAGGAAGGAGGCTTTGAGAAAATCTTGTCCTTGTACAACAGTTGGAAGGGCTCCTCACAGGCTATGGCTGCTATCTCAGAGACCCTCCACGTAGAGGTGATACAAGAATGGCCACCTTGTAAATGAGGTCAGGCTACGGAAAATATCCCTAGTGGGTCCAAAGGGCAGCTTCTGAAGAGCTAAAATAACCAGATTAAGACCCCATGGAGGAACAGTGGAGTGTGCAAAGTGAAAGGTGATGGAGACAACTTGTACAAAAGCCTTAAATAGTGAGTGAGATGCCAATGGCCTATGAAACAATACAGCCAAGGCTGACATTTCCCCTTTATTAGTGCTCAAAGCCATATGCTGATTCAGACCAGAGTGACTGACAGAAAGGCAGGATGAGTCCCTTGGAGTATTTCTAAGGAGAAATTTCCTTAACTTGCACCAAGCAAGACAGAATTTTATGAAGACTGATCATGTTCACTTGCCAGCTCTCCACTCCAGGGATTTGGCTGTGTATAGGGCCAGAATATACAGTTCTATCCATGAGAAAATCAAGCCTGCTTCCCATTATACATCTTTTTAGTGAAATGACTTCCTTGACTCCAGCACTAAGTTGAAAACCCCAAACCCCAGTGATAGTCTGGCCTTGGGGTCAGATGCTGACAAAATGGTGAAATGCAACAGACTGGAGAAAAAGTACACATATGGCATTGCCTCAAAGAGGCCATCCTTCCACCCCCAAAAAATCATGCAGCCACAAAGTGAGACAGAAGTTGGTCCAAGGGTAGGAAAATCTTGGACTGGATCATGTATAACAGGTCAAAGCACTCTAGTTTGTGAGAAGGTTCCATCAATGACTTTCATAGGCTGAGGATTAAACCAAAGCTTTGCAGAATTTGCATCGTCCACTGGATGTTAGCTGACAGGGAGAGGGAGGACTGATCCTTTACCGGGAGATCATCCAGGAATCCCACAACATGAATCCCCAGAACACAGAGCAGAGCTCAGACTGGGGCAAGCGCCTTTGTGAAAACCCGGAGGTACCAAGGACAAGCCAAAGTGATGAGAGACAAAGGGGTGATGCTGATCATCCATTGCAGAACTCAGATAGCATTGATGTGGAGGATAGATGGAAATGTACAAGTAGGCTTCCCAAATGTCTACTGAAGCAAAAAAATCAGAAGCAAGGAGGCAATTACTGGCCTGGCAGAACCCATGCAGAACCTCTGAACGCATTGAGAGTCTTTAGATCCAGAATGAGAAAAATTCCTCCATTTGGTTTCCAACTAGGGGTGGACTGACCATTTGGAAACTCGGGCACTGCCCAAGGGCCCGGGGTCAGTAGGGGGCCCCATGAGATGCCCCTGGTACCTTTTTCATAGGCTTTTTTGAGTTTGGGCAAGGACACAGGGGCCCAATGATCCCCTATTGCCCGGGGGCCCCATGAGTTGTCAGTCCGCCCCTGTTTCCAACTGTAAAGTGATGTGTGCAGAGGAGCTGCTGGACAACAGCAAGAAGATCCAACCGCCCTTGCTGCACAAGAGTCGCAGTGACTATGGTTCCGCAATGAATATAATCGGAATCAACAGAGTAAGGAAAGCTTCATAGGAAAAGGGAACTTCGCTAAGCTAACACTAGCAAACAACTGAGGCTCTCTGGGAGTGGGAGGTCTTATATAGGGGGATGTCCCTGTAGACTTTTCTTTTTTACCGGCGTCCAATCACCTGAAGGCAGATGCATAATACCCAGTGCAACAACTAAAGATCCCGTGTCCTGTACCATACGACTAACACCTTCCCATGCTAAGCATTGTTATACAAATGTTTTGTGAACTAGAAGTAGATATTGACAGTCACATGTACAGTATAGGAGACATCACATATTTCCAAAAACAGTCTTTATAAAAATAAATCTTACCTTTCTGGTATATGGGTCCAATAGTTATATTTTTCACATTATCATTGCCAACCGAGGAAGATCTCATAGCAGGACAACTCTAAAACCCCAAAAAAAGAGTCATCAAATTCTAACCCAGAAACAATAATAGAGATGTCACAAACATGTATTGTCAAATTCTGAGGGTTTCTACATCCCAGGAATGAGAACAATTCTTAATGTATTATCAGATCTTCCCAAAGAGCCCCGGGTGTTATATAAATGACAACATGTTTATACTGCAAATAAAACTCCTCATCTTATTGGAAATATCAGTTAATTATGTATATTGTTCAAGAATCTTTTTAAGGGGAACAAATGAATGCAATAAATATCATTATTATCAATTCATTGTTACAAATAGGAAATACTTTCAATTGTAATAAATACATAACATGCCGACTTATTATGAAGACATGAACTATTATATGATACAAAAATGATCAAACTGTCATGTAATAAACATTCCAAGAAATTTCAAATTAATAGTAAATGTATGTGCCATTGTCTTATATATATTATTTTTTATAAATATTAATTTTAATTGAATTTTCAGTTGAGATTTCCCTTTCCTAACATTGTTTTTCATTAGTTTATCAAAGAAACTGATAATATTTGCCACATAAAGACAAACCAACAGAAGAACTTAATCCAACTGACCAACCACAGTCACACATTATTATTATTATTATTAGTAGTAGTAGTGGAAGTAGTAGTAGTAGTAGTAGTCATGGTAGTAGTAGTAGTAGTTGTAGTAGTAGTAGTAGTATTAGTGGAAGTAGTAGTAGTAGTAGTGTTGGTAGTACTAGCAGTAGTGGTAGTGTTGGTAGTAGTAGTAGAAGTAGTAGTAGTAGTAGTAGTAGTAGTAGTGGAAGTAGTAGTAGTAGTAGTGGTGGTAGTAGTAGTGATGATAGTAGTAGTAGTAGTAGTGGAAGTAGTAGTAGTAGTAGTATTGGTAGTAGTATTGGTAGTAGTAGTGGTAGTAGTAGTAGTGGTAGTAGTAGTGATGATAGTAGTAGTAGTAGTAGTAGTAGTAGTAGTAGTAGTGCTAGTAGTAGTGATAGTAGTAGTAGTAGTAGTAGTAGTAGTAGTAGTGGTAGTGATAGTAGTAGTAGTAGTAGTAGTAGTAGTAGTGGTAGTAGTAGTGGTAGTAGTAGTAGTAGTAGTAGTATTTTAATATTAATATTGTTTCATAAAGCCGTCACACATTCTGTAATGCTGGACAAGGAGCTCTGAGCCAATCCCCTGCACCGGAGGAGCTTGCACTCTAATATTCCCGCCTCATTAGACATACAACACTTGCAGTTTAAAATGGAACATAAAGTGTTGTAAAGGCAGAAAGTTTTTGCATTATAGGCATGAAGGTAAAAAACCTTAAGTCTTCCCCTCCCCCCCATTGTGATCCAGCACTGTGCATGAGAGCATCAGATCTCCTAGGTCTCTCCCTCTTCATTGGCTGAGACACAGCAGCGGGAGACATTGGCTTCCGCTTCTTTCAATCTTAGCCAGTGAGGAGAGAGCGGGAGGCGGGGCAGAGACACGCTCTCTGTGTCTTATAGGCACTTGGAGGTGGAGTGGGAGTGAGCATGCTTGAATGCCTCCAGGGCAGGCAGGGGCCAGAAGCACTGGTGGGGGACCCGAGAAGAGGGGAATCAGGGCTGCTCTGTGCACAACCATTGCACAGGACAGGTAAGTATGATTTGTTTGTTATTTATATACTTTGTTAATATGTGAACCATTACAATCTAAATGTCACAAATAAACCATTGAGGACAGGCAGGATCTTTCATGCAGAATATAGATACAATGTCTCTGCATTACACTTCCCTTGCCTGCCTGTCCTCTCTATACACGGAGCTGTGCATGCGCTGCTCACTGCAGAAATGCAAAAGGCCGGATCACTGAACTCCCATTGTGTGTGGGAGTCACATCATCTTGGGCCAGCCAATTACATCATCCCTGGATTGATACCCAAAGACCACCAGGCTGATGATGTCAGTGCCCAGTGGGGAGCTCTGGGGGAACACAACACTGGAGAACAGGTAAGTAGAGTTCCGCTTTAAGTGGAGCCCAGTTAGCCTATCAGTATAGTAAAATCTTTAACCCGACAAAATAACATGCAAGTCCTTTCCAGTCTGATTTGTGATTCCCACCCTTCTACCACACTACACCTATAGAGGGCACCGCTCCTACTTTGTTCTTCAGATTTCAGGCTCCTGCTCCCATCTCTATCTCTAGCCTGCTCATTAGATAATCAACCATCATCATCTCTATGATATCTCATTGTCCAATTAGCAGGCAGGTGACAAAGAAAGTTACTGAAACAGGAAACAGTGGAGTTATATTTCTGGCTGTGCAGTGTGGCAGGGGTTCCTAAACCACAAGATTAGCCAAACAGATTCACAAAATTCCTTTTCAAAATAAACATTTCACATGTATCAGTTTTGACTTGGAATTCATCTGTTTTCCTGAATTCCCAACCTTAGAATACAGAAATGTACATTACCAATCAATACTCACAGCTGCGCAGTAGGAGTTGGAGGTGTCACACAAGCCGACCTGACAGTGTAAGTAAATCTGACTGAATCCTGCCAGGAATTTAAACACTTGAAGTGAAAAGCGACCTTTAAGGGACACTCCATTTTCCGCCATGGAGAGTGTTGGGTCATTCTTGTTGGGACATCTAAAAGTGATATCATCAGACAAGGATCAGAATATTTTCAACCATATCAATCTATAAAGGTGAGTTATTTCCATTCATTAATATTCTCTTTCCTGTAACAGTTTTCCTGATCTGAAAGGTCATTTTGGGGTTTTTTTCCACCATTGATTAGATTCTGACACCAATGCCTGACAGGTAAATTCTAGAATCAGTTTGGTGAGCAAACAGGAGGCCCATTCATTATGTAAAAAAAGACAAAATCATTTCCAACCTGTCCTTTCCCTTGTTTATGCTTTGAGTTTTAGACACAAATACAAAAAAAACAACTTGAAAAAAGTAACAAGACTTTAACAAAATCATGCAGCCAGTGTTAACCACCTGCCCTCCGAAAGATTTATGACCCGGCCATTTTTTTATATACAGCACTGCGTTACTTTACAAGACAATTGCGCGGTCATGCAAAGCTATACCCAAATAAAATTGATGTCATTTTGCCCACAAATAGAGCTTTCTTTTGGTATTCTTTGATCACCACTACGGTTTTTTTTTTGTTGTTTTTGTGTTATAATAAAAAAAAAAAACACAGTTTAAAAAAATATATATTTTTTTAATTGCTGCTATAAAACATATCTAATAAAAACATTGTTCTTAATAAATTTAGGCCAGAATGTATTCTGCTGCATAATTGTGGTAAAAAAATGCGAACAAGTGTATATTGATTGGTTTGCACAAAAGTTATGTCTACAAACTATGGGATATATACTGGAATTTTATTTTTAATTTTTTTATAATAGCAAGTGATCAGTGACTTATAGAAGGACAGAAATGCCCGTAGCGAATAGGGAAGAATGGAAATAGCGCAGGGCATACATGACTAGGCCCAGAGTGGTGTAGGGAATGGAAGGGGTTAAATTTAGCTCCAGGGGGTAAGGAATTGATTGGGAATTATATTATTGGCAGATGTGGAGTGTAGGAGGGGTCTGTGGTACCTTAGGGTGGGGGGTTCTGCGGAAGGGGTGTCAGTGGAGCAGGACGTGGCGAGGACCAGAGCTTCCCTCCCGCCCTCCCTGTTTTTGGTTAGGTATAGGGTCTTGTCCGGGGGCAGGTGAGTTAGACTGCGAAACATAACACGACCACAAGAACAAAATGGACACCAGTTGGCAGGGGGGTTTTTCCGTTGGTTCTTGGGCGGTTGTTGGTCTTTGGAGGCGGTTCTCATCTTGGAAGGTAATACAATGGTGTGGGACCCCATCCGTAGTATGGGGGGCCCGGTGGATATTCCCAGTTAACCAAGGTTTAACTGGAAGGTGGTGGTGCTGCACTGCGGACGGTATGGTTGTCTCCGAGCTGGTTGGTTGCGGCTGGAGGCCTAGTGTATAGGGTTGTCCGCAGGTGCATTTTGGATCGTTTGTGGGTGCCTTTGAAGACCAACAACAATTCTTTGGTTTTCCGTTAAGGAACGGTTGATGTATGTTAAAATGTGAAGTTGTTAATAAAAGGCCATGTTGGCCATTTACTCCAAATGGTGTCATGTTTTTTGTAAAGTTTAGTTGGTTAAGGGGGTGTGGAGGGGTATGGATAGGTAATGGTGGAAGTAGGAGTGGACAAGCCTATCTATGGTGCATTAGTCATGCAATATTGCATCAGACAATCGGACACTAACTGACACCTTGTGGGAACCAGTGACACGGATACAGTGATCAGTGCTGAAAAGATAGACTGACACTGTAGTAGTGACACCGGTGAGGAAGGTGCTAAACATCTAAGGCGATCAAAGAGTTAACTGTGTGCCTAGCTAGTGTTTCAGTGTAAACTGTGTGCTGCTTTTACTAAGGGAAGTGATTGATCTTATTCCCTGCTTTGCAAAGACACAGAATCCATCACTTCCCCTCTGTCAGAACAGAGCTCTGCCTTGTTTACATTGGCAGAGCTCTGATCTATTTCTCTGCCCAATAGTTGGCTGGTGCCAGTGGACATTCGCTGTACAGAACTCACAGATCAGTTTCTTCTGTGAGTACTCACAGCCAAAGTGGTACACCGGCGGCACCCGTGCTCGCCCCCTAGGCAGACGTGTGGAATCATGTATATGTATGTGGTTTTGCACAGGAGGGCTGCTCTGTAGCAGTTTATCTGCTATAGGGTGATCCTTAAGTGGTTAAGGTGCCTCAATGCTCCTTTCTTGTACAAGTGTATTGCAGATCCTATTACCAGCCTATGTGTGTTACCATCACTTGCTCCAATTGTGGATCCTTTGTATTTGTGATGTATGTATCTTAAAACTCTTAATAAAAACCTATTGAACATTAAAGTACTTTAGATTGTAAGGATTTTGATTGTCATCTTAGCAAGGGGTTTGCATACTTCCCCACCCATCACCCATGGGGGGTACAAAGCTGAATGTCTTCTGTTCTGGGTTTGTATCTGTTGTTTGTGAGTTTCTTTCTTTTCAACAATGTGTCCTCCTCCAAACTCTCACACAACATATAGAAGCCCAGCACCCCCGGCATTCAGCTCTGTACTCCCCGTGGGTGAAGGATGGGTAAGCATGCCAGTCCCTTGCTAAGATTATCATAAAAATTCTTAAAAATCTACAGAGCTTTTTTTAAAATAAGTCTCCCCACTACCCACATCAGTTCCTTTTAAATCTTCTGGCTTATCCAGGCAGCTTTATATTCCTCATAATCTTTGATTAGACTTTGCCTTGTAGTGCCGCGAGTCAAATCTAAAGAACACATTTTGCAAACTCCAGTCAGACTGAAACTACTACTTTCATAAGTAAAGTTTGGTAACATTTCCCACCCGTACCTACACTCTACTGTTCCTTCACTATCATTCTTCAACACTTCATCTACCCAATAGGAAAACCAACTGTTCCTCTGTATATTGTCACCCCAAGTATTGCTATCACATAAATCAAGTGAAGGGCAGGGAGAAGCATCCAACCATGTCCCCAATAAAATGACGGGGCTCCTGTGATCCTCATCACTCGGCTATATCTGAGGAATATGGGTTTTCCTGGGGTTTGTCCAATCCTGCAATGGAATATTCAGATTTTCCTACTTACAGATCTGATTGGGTGTTCTGTATTTATTTGGCAATGCTGGAAAAAGGATAAAATGACAAAGCTTACTATAGCTTGATACCAATAATATACAACACATGTAATGAACTTACTGGTTTATCAGGATATCATATCGGGGGCCGTAGGAGCTGTCGGCTGTTGGAGAGGCGTAGCAGTTTTTCATGACGAGCACAAATGGCGATGAAGCCGTGGCTCCGGTTACAATGACACCAACATATAGAATGGAGGAGGAGTCCAGCCACACCTCGGAGTCAGTATATGTGGTGGTGTAGCCGGAATCCTGGAACAGACCCATCGTAATTGTGAAATTTGCTGTTCCAGCGATGTTGATAGTGGCCCCGCTGTAACACAATATAGTCATTATTACAATAACAAGAAGCAAAAAATACAAAAACATGATGTGTTCATTTTTGGTCTCATATAGAAAAAGTGTCTTTGTTTTAGGATTTCTAAAGTAATTTTTGTGTATAACAGCAACATTAGACAAACATTTATTCCACTATGTAATAAATAAATAACTAAATAAATAAATAAAATCACATCCCACTTTCAGATTTGTAGCCAGACTGCCTTTATTCTATAAGGAGAATGCTCATAATGAAGATATTGAGGCTGATTTACTAAAGGAGTTGAGATATCTCACACAACAAATTGTGTGAATATTCACTTCTATTATTTAATTATGTGAAAATCAAAATCCCTTTTTAGTTTTTTCACATAATTGGATACATTTTCATAAAATATTAATATATGCACAGTACTAGCGAACGTAAATGTTTACACAGGGGGCTGTTTGTGCTGCAATTATTTGTGTATCTTTGTATACAAGATCCTATCTAGCTGGTAAGGGTCTTGGGTCATGACCAGAGCAGCCTACCACCTAGCTTAATTAAGACCATATACACTATATTGCCAAAAGTATTGGGCCAGCCCTCCCAATCATGTGATTCAGGTGTTCCCATCCCCTCCCAATCATGTGATTCAGGTGTTCCAATCCCCTCCATGGTCACAGGTGTATAAAATCAAGCCCCTAGGCATGCAGACTGCCTCTACAAACATTGGTGAAAGAATGGGTCGCTCTCAGGAGCTCAGTGACACCAAGCGTGGTCCCGTGATAGGTGGCCACCTGTGCAATAAGTCCATCCGTGACATTTCCTGGCTACTAAATATTCCACGCTCAACTGTTAGTGGGATTATAACAAAGTGGAAGCAACTGGGAACAGCCACTCAGCCACCAAGTGGTAGGCCACGTAAAATAACAGGGCGGGGTCAGAGCTAAAGAACTCAAAAACTTCATTTGGTCTTCAGGTGAGCCCAACAACAGTGCGTAGAGAGCTTCATGGAATGGGTTTCCATGGCCGAGCAGCTGCATCCAAGCCTTCCATCACTAAGTGCAATGCAAAGCGTTGAATGCAGTGGTGTAAAGCACACCGCCACTGGACTCTAGAGCAGTGAAGACGTGTTCTCTGGACTGACAAATCACATTTCTCTGGCAATCCGATGGACATGTCTGGATTTGGCGGTTGCCAGGAGAACAGTACTTGCCTGACTGCATTGTGACAAGTGTAGTTTAGTCGAGGGGGATTATGGTGTGGGGTTGATTTTCAGGGGTTGGGCTTGGCCCCCTAGTTCCAGTGAAGGGAACTCTTAAGGCATCAGCATACCAAGACATTTTGGACAATTTCATGCTCCCAACTTTGTGGGAAAAGTTTGGGGATGGCCCCTTCCTGTTCCAACATGACTGCGCACCAGTGCATAAAACAAGGTCCATAAAGACATGTAGGAGAGAGTTTGGGGTGGAGGAACTTGACTGGCCTGCATAGAGTCCTGATCTCAACTCGATAGATCATTTTTGGGATGAATTAGAGCGGAGAATGCAAGCCAGGCCTCCTCCCCCGACATCAGTGCCAGACCTGACAAATGTGCTTCTGGAAGAATGGTCCAACCTTCCCATAGACACCCTCCTAAACCTTGTGGGGGGCCTTCCCAGAAGAGTTGAAGCTGTTATAGCTGCAAAGGGCGGAGCCAACTCAATATTGAACCCTACGGACTAATACTGGGAGGCCATTAAAGTTTATGTGCGTGGAAAGTCATGTCCAAATAGTTTTGGCAATATAGTGTGTATGCTGAACATTATAGGTCTTTGTAGAGCCCCTTCATTCCTCAGCTCCTCTTTCACATGATCGTTGAGAATAAAGTGGAAGGAAATGAATATGGTCTGTATCAGAAGAGGACAAGGTTAGGCAGTTATTGAACGTTTAATAGTCAGGGCTTAAAGCTGAACAAATAATTTATAATTTATACATAGAGGATTAAAGGCAAACCATTTAAAAGCATATTTGATGTATAAAATAGAACCTGATGTATAAATCATCAAAGAAATACATTTCTACAGGACTGGACACCAATTAGTTCAGCAGGGTACTTGGTCCATGCCAGGACATACACTGTGCTTGTCATAGATAAGCATGGAGAAAATGGAAGTCCATCACCGACACACTTTGGAATAAAATAGTTACAGACTTTAATTTTTATCTATCAAGTCAATAAAAGAATCCAAAGTATAAAAAGAATAACCTGTTTCTGCCCCTTCTGTGCCTTAGTTGTAATAATTATTATGACTAATGCCCGGAAGGGGCAGAAACACGTTAATCTTTTTATATTATGGATTTTTTATTGACTTGATGGATATCAAATAAAGTCTGTAACTGTTTTACTCCAAACTGTGTTGGTGCCGGACTTCCATTTTCTCCATTCAGCACTACACCTGTATCTAGGAAAGGTACCAAGGAAAGTGACTCACGCTACGTAGCTGCTGATAGCGGTTAGAAGGTTGATCTCCATGTCTGATGGATAAGAGCAATGGAAGTCAATGGGGTACTCATCTCTTACAATCACTCCGTCAGATTTTGGTGTCAGGTATACGGTGTTTGTATATGTGATATCAGTTCCATTGTTCTGAAAATAACATTTACAGTAAAAGTTAAAGAATTAAACAACAATTCCAGGCAAAAATATATATGACTTATTGTATGTTATTGTCATGTAGTCATGTTTCCGGCTCATTTCCTCTGCAGTCTGACGCACGCTGTGAGCTGCCATTTTAATCAAAGCAAGGCAACAAAATGAGTCAGAACACCAATAAAGTGACCAATGATTGGTTTACTGATCGCTCTCTGTCTGTCCCTGTTGTATCCTCCACCATAGAGATCATCCATAGAGAACACCTGGACTGAGTCAGCTTTTACTGCTCATTCGGGCCTCCTGTTCTTCAAGGGGGAATCCAGGGCTCAGTTACATTGTTACAGCTGCTGACCCCAATCTGTTCTACACATTTGTGATTTACAAATCATTTTATTGATTCTGATTGGAAAGCCGACAAGTCTGCTAGAAGATACTCAGCATCAAACCTTCTCACCGTGCATTCAGATCCATCAATTGAGGATTTTCACCAGTATGTAGCCTTTGATTGGACAGAGAATGGGAAGAAGGGATGATGGGTAGGTGAATATCCCGGGTTTACTTGCTTTATCTAAATCCCCCCTTAGTGGTTTTCTGCTGTCAGATCACTACAGGAAATCTGCTGTATATTTGAAATATATGAGGTAAATTTTTTACTTTTATTAAATTCTGTTCATATTGTCAGGTGAAATACAGATAAGATAATGTATGATTCAATATCCAATGCATTAAAATGATTTAATTGGACTTCCGGTTCCGGCGCCGGATGCTGTAAACGCGGGACCCGCGGCTCCCGGGATCCCGGCTATACAAATCCCGCTAACTGCCTCCGGGTCCCCGCTCTACAGCCCTCGGGTGTCCCTTACCTTCTGGCAGTGGCCCCAGCATGGAGCGGTACCTTCTGCCGGCGCAGTCCGGCCACGAGTCGGCGGCTAGAGCGGAGGGGTGCGGCTCTCCCCCTCCTGCAGCCAAGATGGCCGACGATGCCTGTCACGCTATGGACACAGGCAAGGAGCGACATCACACTGTGGGAGCAGGTACAATGGAATCTCCCTCCAACCTCCTCACTGCCTCTCCACTCCCTTTAGGCACTGACTGCCTTAATGAGCAGTATAATATGATTGCACAGGCAGTGTCCTCTATATTGCTCCCTAATATCACTCAGGCTGTAGATAGAGCTGTCACAATGGGCATGGAACAGCTGAGAAAGGATTTATGTGATCATTCTAAACGATTGACTGAGGCTGAGCAGCGTTTATCTGATTTAGAAGATGAAGTCCATTCCATGCAAGCGGGTACATCACAATCCAATAGTATACAGCAAAGTATTTTGGATAAAATCGAAGATTTGGAAAATCGATCACGTAGGAATAACCTACGCATTGTAGGTCTTCCAGAATCTTTTAATACTGGATCTCTCCCCGATTTATGCTCAACACGGATCCCGGCGGCATTAGGCCTATCCTCCTCCTGCCAGGTCGAGAGAGCTCACCGCCTGGGGCCTCCGTCTACCGAGCGCCGAACGCCTCGCTCAGTGATTGTCCGCTATCTCAATTATGCTGACCGCGTGGCGATCCTCACCTCTTTCCGTAACTCACGCTCTTTGCAGATTGAGGGTCACAAATTACTGCTATTTGCGGACTACTCGCAGGAAGTGTCGCGTAAACGGAAAGCATTCCAACAAGTATGTGGCACTCTTTATCAGAAAGGAATAAAGTTCACATTGGCGTATCCGGCCACGTTACGGTTCACTGCACCATCTGGGGTCTCTAAATCTTTTGTCCATCCTGAAGAAGCCCACCAATATATCCGAGATCACCTAGCCGAAGGGGATCCGGCATCACAGCCAGCGGGTAGAAATTTTGGGCCCAGAGATCAACGCAGTCCCCGCAAAGACCCACCTAAACGTCAACGCATCATTCCATCGTCCTCTAAAGCTCGTCCGCCTTGAAGGTCTAGGAGGCCATTGGTCTCTACATTAAAGCTTCAAGCTTTTCTCTTGATTCGATTGGCTCTGATGAAAGAGCTTTCTATTGGTATTCTTATTTTTGAATGGTATTTTTTTTTTTTTGAATACTGACAGCTCACACGTTCTACAGTCTGAGTCTGTTCGATTGTTCAGCGCTAGATGTTCTATGTATTATTTGTTTGGCACAAGGCCTTTGCATTGTCGCCTACTTCAATGTCATGTTTTATTTACATATATGCCTGAATTTTACTTCTTCCTGCCTGCATTTGCCTTGCTCCATACATCAGCGGTGCTGCGGGGGAGGGGTGCTGGAGCCGCTGTCGGGAGTTCATTTGAGGGACGCCCTCACGTATCCTTAGCAATTATAACTTGGTCCCTGGGGCAGGCTCCTCTCACTGCTACTCCCGGTCACGCTGATGTTGGTGGATACAGCATGCGGAATGACGTGAAGTCCTTTATACTGTTGTGGTATATTATATGTTTGGTATTTTTGTTGGGCTCTGCTAGGGCCCCTGCTCTTGTCTTCGCTTTCTCTCCTCTTTTTTCTCTCCAATTTCACTTTCTCTTCTTTGGAGATCTCCGTCGTCTTCTGAGACCAGATTTACACCACCCACGTCCGCCTAATGAAGCAGCGCTAATTGTTTCTACATCTCTAATTGGTAAGTCCCGTATCTTCTTATCACATACCTTATCCCAGCTAGAATGACACGTATTTTTTCCTGGAATGTTAAAGGCCTCAGATCCCCTCACAAGCGCATGGCAGTACTAAGACATTTGCGGCGCTTACGCGCGGATATAGCTCTACTCCAAGAGACTCATCTTACACAGCCTGACTTTGTTCGTATGCGAAAACTCTGGGTGTGTCACGTCTTCGGCTCCTCCTCCCTTAATAATAAAGCAGGAGTACTTATTCTTATTCACAAGAGACTTAATCCTGAATTGGTCTCTGTGGACGCAAATGCCGAAGGCCGTTTCATAGCAGCACATGTCAAAATAGGACCCCAAGAGTTGGTCCTTGCCAATATATATGCTCCTAACTCCCCGACGAGGCAGGTTTTTCAGGGCCTGTCTTCACGGCTGGCACCCTATATCCACAAGCCGCTTGTCATGGGAGGTGATTTTAATTCTGTTATGCAGGAGCAGGAGGATAAATCGCAGAGTGTTGACCGAGACTCTCGCTCTACTCAGCCTCCCCGTCCAACGCCCACTTTACTTGGCAATTTTGTTGAAGCTATGCAATTTACTGATATATGGCGCTTGACTCACCCAGATGGTAGAGATTATACTTTCTATTCTCCCGTTCACCACTCTTTATCTCGAATCGATTATATTTTTTGCAACCCCACAACGTTGCAACATGTTGTATCATCTACTATACATGACATAGCCATATCGGATCACTCTCCAATTTCTATCATGATAAATTTCTTAGATCCTACACCGCACCCTAGGATATGGCGTTTCCCCTCATTTTTGGCAAATAATCAGGAGCTTTCCCGGCAGCTACAAGACACCTGGGCAGATTTCCAATCTACTAATGCGGCTCATGTTTCTAATCCAAATTTATTTTGGGATACGGGGAAGGCGGTATTACGCGGTAAAATTATTGCTTTTACGTCCGCATATAAAAAAAGAATTTTGCACCATTTCACGGAGGCTAGTAACCTTCTTAGACTGACTCAGCGGCAGGATGACGGACTCAAATACGCAGGACAATAGGACAGCTTGGGCGGACGCTAAGAACCAGTTCAACACTTGGGCGGCAGCACAGGAAACACTTCATCACTCATACCTTGACCTACAGTATCACAGGTTTGGTAACAAACCAGGAAAATTTTTGGCGCGCATGTGTAGGAAGCCTTTTACCCCCACACAATTCACCTCTTTAAAGGATTCTCAGGGGATACTTAAACAATCATCGGAAGAGATTATATCTATTCTGGAAAGTTTTTACGCAAATTTATATGGGCCGGACCCTATAGACCAGGCACGGGCGCACTCCTTTCTTGACAGCGTACATCTACCACAAATTGATCCAATAGCACTGCAATCTTTAAATGCCCCGATATCGCAGGCGGATATTTGTTTAGCTATTAGTTCCTTAGCCAATGGTAAAGCTCCAGGCCCGGACGGGTACACTTCTGAATTTTATAAACTTATGGATAAAACTCTCTCTCCTACTCTACAGCTGGTATATCAGTCTATTCAGGAGAGCGGGGTATATCTGCCATCAGCTTCGCAGGCCCACATTAAATTAATAGCCAAAAAAGGCAAGGACCCCTCGGACCCTGGTTCTTATCGACCGATTTCTCTCCTTAATCTAGATGCAAAGATTCTCTCCAAAATAGTAGCTAATCGTTTGGCCATCATTTTGCCCACCCTTATTCATCCTTCTCAAGCTGGCTTTATAAAGGGGCGCTCGGCCACCTCAAATATTCGCAAAGTGCTCACAGTTTTACATCAGGCTAAACATAACCCATTACAGGATCTAGCGATTGTTTCCCTCGACGCTGAAAAAGCGTTTGACAATGTAAGTTTTCAATGGCTTTATTCGGTCCTCACTAAATTTGGCTTTTCCGGACCGTTCACGCGTTTAATTCAGGCTATGTATTCCGCCCCGACGGCGCAGGTAGTGGCGGCGGGGAAAATATCCAATCCCATTCCATTACATAAGGGTACAAGACAAGGCTGCCCATTGTCCCCCCTGCTTTTCAACTTAGCTTTAGAACCCTTAGCCCGCTTCCTGTTGTTTCAATCACGACTCCATGGCATTCAAATTGCCCAACAGGATCTTCGTTTAGCTTTATTTGCGGACGACATACTAATATTCACCTCCAACCCGACTCTAGACTTACCGTACATTCAATCCGTTTTCGCAGATTTTCGATGCTGCTCGGGCCTCCGTATTAATTTTGCGAAAAGTGAGGTTCTGCCGTTGTATCACGCTCGACTCCCTGAGTGGGCTGGCGACTCACTCTTTAAAATTAATACGAACCATATCACTTATCTAGGTATTAAAATTGGGAAATTGGCCTCGTCCCTTTATTCTCTGAACTATTCACCAGTAATTCAAAAAATTTTAGGGGAATTGGAAATGTGGAAAGAACTGCCATTATCACTTATGGGTAGAGTCCATCTCTTCAAGATGACGAGATTTCCGAAGCTTCTGTATCCTCTTCAAACTATCCCTCTCCTGCTCAAACATGCGGATATAGTCAGGCTGAATAAAGCGATTTCTAGTTTCTTATGGAGGGGGCGCCGTCCGCGAATAGCTATACATAAGTTGTTTCTTCCTAGATGTGAGGGTGGTCTGGGCCTTCCTAACATTAGGCTTTACAATCTATCTTGTATTTTACGGGTGTGTGTAGATTGGATCTCCCGTTCGTCCGTGTTTTCTAATTACCGACTCGAATCTGCCATGGTGAGCCCATATGATCTGTCGGCCCTCCTACATTCTAATTCTGCCTCACTTCCTCCGCATCTTCAACACAATCCACTCATACGGGACACCCTCTTCACATGGAGGGAGGTCAGACGTAGACTAGGAGTTTCTCCCTGGCTGTCTCGATATCTTCCTATTCATCACAATCCTTCCTTTTCTGTCTCTCAACAGTATGCAGCTTATGAAAAGTGGTATGACCAGGGTCTTAGATTTGTAAGTCAGTTGTATGACTCAGCATCAGGATCCCCCCTTCCGTTCCAACAAATTCTCAGCGCGTTTGACTTACCTTCACATCATTTTTTGTATATTTTGCAAGTTAGGAATTATGTGAATTCCATAGTACAAAATAAGTCTTCTCGCTTTTGTTCTACTATGATAGAAGTCCTTGTAAGGAATCAAAAATACAACATATCCAATATCTATGGTCAACTATCTATGCACTATGCAAAACCGCTGGATTCTTATACTTCCATCAAAACGTGGATACGAGACTTTGACAATGCCTTCACCGCGGAGCAATTGCTCACAGGTTTTAATACTACCTGTGCGTTCAATACGAACAAATTTTGGAGGGAGCAGCAATTCAAAATTATGCACCATGCATATATGCCTTGCCTGTACTCCCGAGCAGACTCATTGATCTCTACATGCCCGCTCTGTGGTTCATATAAACCGTCACTTCATCACAGATTCTGGAATTGTCCACGGGTCTGTATCTTTTGGAACCAACTTTTGAACTTTGTGCTTTTCGTCACTACTCTCCAGTTACCTAGGGACCCGCTGCTTCTTCTCTTTGGCAATCTGGAAATATCAGTGTCTGCTGCCTCACACTGCAATCTTGCTTTGTTCAGAGCAACCAAACCTTGGCTATCCATTTGCTTGATGGCGGCGAGAAGGTCTATTTTGAAAAAATGGGTCTCCAACTGTCCACCTACCATCTCAGACGTCAAATTGGAACTCAACTTTCTACTTCGATTGGATCGGCTTGGTCTGCATATAGCTCCTTCTACAACAGGAGTGGAAAAGTTCAACCGCAAGTGGGGTCAATATGTTTCAAAAGTTCTCCCAAGTCCTGAGCCCCAGCACCCTTCTCATGGTTCTCTAAGCTAGATTTAAGCTAGTTTCCAGGGTATTCCTGATGCATGGTGTTTCTATTGCTCAAGGGGTCAAATGATTGCAACATTATAAATGCTGTGTACCTCTCAGAAATCTCTTTTGTTCTCGCTTTGCTCCACTCCCACTTCGCCAATCTGGCTTATTAATCTCTCTCTCATTTTCCTGGCGGACCTACTGTATATGAAGTGGTCCCCTACTAGCACATCTTTATACATACTGATGCGCTGCTTCTCACTATACTTTAATATCTCATTATACTTTACTATCTTATTACTTTATCAGTCTATTACTTTTTTATCCTAATCTCTTTATCCTGGCTTGTTTTCATGGTCCTCTGGCCTCAGACTTTTGGTACATAACTTCTTGTACTCCAGTTCTCCTTTTTTTTCTTTCCCTTTTGGCATATTCTTTATATGCTGGCTTTTCCAACTCCCTGGTCTTATGTCCCTACTGCTCTATCTCTATCCTATATTTTTACTTTCTTTTTTCCTTTTTTAATCTCATGCACGATGACCTCCCTATCGGTCGATATGACAAATGGTTAACATTGCTCACGTCGCTTATTCTTTTGCTTTACGTATGTTTATATATATATATGTGATTTTTCGAAATCCTGCATACTTTAACTTCAAGCCCTTGTACCCTGACATATTACATGTGCTATATTTTCCCATAGATACTCTTCATTCCAAACTTCTCCATTCCCTCTCGGATTCTTTCGGGGCTTCTGTAATATGTTTATGAGTAAATTGTTATCCTGGAATTTATTCATCTGTTTTGGCATGTTGCCACGCTATGAATACTGACAAACCTCATCGTTGGTTATTTTGTGTGTACAATAAAACCCAATAAAGCTTCTTTTAAAAAAAAAAAAAATGATTTAATTACATCATTCATAATCATGAGGCGATTAAAAAAGTAACATAAAAGTAGCATACCCATTCATGTACTTAGTGTGAATAGTAACAGGTCCATTCCATGTCCTCATGTCACTTTCTCAAGTCCATTGGTAAAGAAGTCCAGTGAAAAAAAAAATATGAACTGACTTCTGTATGAATGATCTGTACATTGAACACAACTTATTGAATGCACTTAGAGAAGGTGATATAATGATATGGTGATGACCAAAACTGGACATTTGTTTATAAAGATCAAAGGCCCATTCACTGGTAATGGGGAGCGGGAAGCCTTGGATTAAATAAATGGGGACAATGGTAATGCAAAGATTTCATGAATACAACATCAGATAACATGGCAGTGGACATCTACGTACCCCAATGAATCCCCCACATCTACCATCTGATGGCCGTGTGATGAAAGTGATGTAACTTTTATTACTTCTTTCAATGATTCCTCGACAGTAATTGTCGTTCAGATGAAAGGCTGAGGTGTTGTATCCCCACTGCTCCAGGAGACATTTGCTGAACCTCACTTCTATGTTCTCCAGGCCACAGGTGACTTGTGGTTTACGATCATCTACAAATGTAGAATGAAAACCCATATTGATATACAGGATATTGTAAATATAATATACTGGAAGGTCTTTGTCATCCACCTGACTCATCTGCTTCACTCACAATGGATTGCTTAAAGCATAAGTTCACCTTTAGGAACATGTTACAACTGTTTTGATGGTGGAACAAGTTCCCACTCCTTGTCAGGAATGGACTCACCACTGGTGGTGGGACTCACCTGCTGTGTGGTCTGCAGTACCAGGGCTGGCCAGCGGGTGCTCTCAGCAATCGAGTCATCACCTGAGACTGATTGCAGGAGGTGTATTTAAGGAGTAGCCAGGTCTGCAGTCAGGGCCTTGGTGTATGTTTCCCATGAGCCCCTGTACCTGCATCCTGTCTGCTTCCTGCCTGATCCTGATTCTGCTTTGATCCTGACTCTGAACGAACTCTGCCTGTCCTGACCTCGGCTAGTCCTGACCACTCTTCTGCTCGCTCCTGGTACCCTGTTTGCCCGTTTGCTACCGACCTGGCCTGCCCGACTACGTTTGATTTGTATATATGGTTATCTGTTGGAGGTTGGGTTGTTTGCACTGTGTTATGTTTACCTTGCACTGCGTTTGTGTTGTTTAGTCTTTAATAAATTGTCTTGTTTACTCTATACCTGAAGCCTGTGTTTCCCTGTGTCAGTCCACACACCTCTGGTCATACCTGGAGCCCTGACACTCCTGCGGCCTCTGCCTGATCCACACCCTCCCTGCGACAGCAAGCCAAGATCTTGTCCCCACACTCGCTGTCACCATTTGAAAAAAAAAATAACACAGCCATGTGGAGCTCCACCCACCAAGCCGCTTCATTCATTCATAGAGTTCTGTGAGTGGAAGAACTACAACTACTGTCAACTGTTATGCCTGACGGCTTGTAATTCTCAATGAACTACTCTGGAGCTGGTGAGCACTCTAGGTAGTTCATTGATCCTTCCTGTCACTCAGTTACTGCCCGCCAGTATGATGTATGGGCAGACAGTATAGTGGGAGAGTCTGCAGGATCCAGGCATTGCACCCACAATCTGATCATCACGGTTGCAATGCCTTACAGGCTGAAATGTGAAGAAAAAATACATGTACATGTTTTTTACCTGCAAATGTGTTGACTACATTTAGTAACTGAATGAATGGAGTGTTGGGTTTGTATTTCTTTAAAAAGACCCTTTGACTGTACACTGAAGTGAAGGGTAGAAACTTATTAACTCCCCTATTCTAGCAGGAAAGTAACATGTGGAACACCTTTTTGCAAATCCATCCTCCTAGGATACCAGTACTGCAAATGGTCTCCAATAACACAAAAACTGCTTTGTTTTTTTTTTTTAAAGGAGATGGCTACTTTATATGAAGATTTCCTCTAGAAGAACCTTCTCAGAGCTGAAAGACATGCAGGCAGGGCTATTCAGCCATGGCCATAGTATCCAGTATCTTTGGGTAGAGGGGACATGCACATTCCCAATTTTTAATTCATAACTCTATCAATCTGAAAAGTGGAAACATCAAGTTTTTAAATTAATCTGAACCTGGTAACAATGCTGCTAGAGTGCAGGCAGAGGACATGGAAGAACATGTGTTATACCTCAAACTGGACTCAACACCCTGGATTTATAGAGGATCTGCCCAAGCCACCACTAAGCTCCAGCCCCTCCTAATACTATGCCCCACCCCTTATTATTCAAGTTTAAAAGGACACGGACTTTATTGGCTAATAAGAATTTGGCATTTAGAAGAAGAATGGCCGGGGGAGTGGCTTAGAACAAAGAAGGGACATGAATCAGTGCTGATTTGGACAGAAAGCGATGTTCTCAGTACAGCCTGAACCTGGAATCTAATGGGCTCACCAAAGACACAGAAACTGATAGAAGAAAGGAGATGGAACTTTAACAATATTAGACCATTATAAGTCAGAACATGTTTATTTTAAAACAGCATTTTTAACATTATTTGTCAAAATCAGGAAGTGTGTCTAATCATCCTACCAAAGACACCAGACTAGTACAGGCTACTATGAAGTTTTCTTCCATAATCTCTTCAATTTTATTGCACTTATCAAATATCAGTATCTTTAAAGGATATGTTCACCTTTGGGAACGTATTTCATGTTCCACCAGCTATTGTTCCCATAGCCACAGCCGCTGCCCTCCGCCCCCCTCCCTTCGACAGATAATACGGGGAGATGTTCCCCCATACTATCTCTCAGATTTGACAACAGAGTGGTGATGTGGGGCTCTGCCCACACGTCATTCATCCACAGACTTCCATGAATGAATGAACTACAAGTCCCAACAGCCTTAGTGGCTGTGTGCTTGTAGTGCTCACTGAACGACCACGGCGCTGTGGAGTTCTATGGTAGTTCATTGATTTGTCCTGTCAGTATATCTTCTTGTTCGTACATCCCATACACTGTGTACACCCTGTAATCCTGTACTCCCCGTACACCCCCTACATCCTGTACATTCTGTACACCCCATACACCCTATACACCCCTTACATCATGTAAACCCGTACACCCCATACACCCCATACACCCCATACATCTCATACATCCCATACACCCCGTACATCCCGTATACCCCATACACCCCATACATCCCATACACCCCGTACATCCCATACACCCCATACACCCCATACATCCCATACACCCCATACACCCCATACATCCCATACACCCCCTACATCCTGTACATTCTGTACACCCCATACACCCTATACACCCCTTACATCATGTAAACCCGTACACCCCATACATCATGTAAACCCATACACCCCATATACCTCATACACCCCATACATCCCATACATCCCGTACATCCCCTGTACCCCATACACCCCATACATCCCATACACCCCATACATCCCTTACACCCGTAATCCTGTACTCCCCGTACACCCCCTAGATCTTGTACATTCTGTACACCCCGTACACTCTATACAGCCCTTACATCATGTAAACCCGTACACCCCATACACCCCGTACATCCCATATACCCCATACACCCCGTACATCCCATACACCCGTACATCCCATACACCCCATACATCCCATACACCCCGTACATCCCATACATCCCATATATCTCGTACATCCCATGCACCCCGTACATCCCATACACCCCGTACATCCCATATACCCCATACATCCCATACACCCCGTATATCCCATACACCCCGTACATCCCATACATCTCATACACCCTGTACATCCCATACACCCCATACATCCCATACACCCCATACATCCCATACATCCCATACACCCCGTACATCCCATACACCCCATACATCCCATACATCCCATACATCTCTTACATCCCATACATCCCGTACATCCCGTATACCCCATACACCCCATACACTTTGAACATCCCATACACCCCGTACATCCCATACACCCCGTACATCCTATACATCTCATACACCCCATACAGCCCGTACATCCCATACACCCCGTACATCCCATACACCCCGTACATCCTATCCATCTCATACACCCCATACAGCCCGTACATCCCATACACCCCGTACATCCTATACATCCCATACACCCCGTACATCCCATACACCCCGTACATCCTATACATCCCATACACCCCATACAGCCCGTACATCCTGTACAGCCAAGCAGATATTCTGACAGGTCTGCAGGAGACCTGCATTGCATCAGCGATCTACTGATCGCTGGTACAATGCTTTCCAGGCTCTTGTAGACAAAAATAATAAATGCACATTTTTTTACCTGCAAAAAATGTGCGTTTAATATTTTGGTCTAAAAAGGTGATCCTTTAAAGTTGAATAATAACCTATTTGTAAATAAAATTTATCACGTATCAATATAAGTGATTCAAAAAGAATGTAAACCTAAAGTGTTCAGAAAAAAAAATGTAATCATTGCTATATCAAACAACATGAAGCAATGATTAAAATAGTGAATAAAAAAAGTCCACAGTGAAACAATCTTCAGTGAATTCTTCACTTGAAAGAACAATGGTGTCTCCATCCTTTAAATCCACCACCAAGATCATGTGCAACACCACAAGTGTCCTTTAACCAGCACCACTAGGAACTCACCAGATATTAAGCTGCAGTTATCCATACAGCTGATCACACATATATACAGATGATGACATCACTCCTCCGAAGTAACCAAAATGAAATCTTCCTCCACAGTAGGGATTACTCCAAGCATTCTAAGGCACTACGTGTGAAGAGCCACTCATAACCACAAAGAGAAAGCTCGTATAGTGTGGTATTTTACCAAAAAAGGGCAATAAAGCTCACTTTAAATAAAAACTAATCTAAATCACACAATATTCCAATTCAGCAGTGATAAAACTACAATAGTTTTGCTCCAGTAGCAATCAAACAATAAAAATTGCTCAACAAACATTTACAAAAATGTCCGTCAGTTGCAGAAGCAAAAGCAGTGGCATGACGTCGGCACATAGTTCTGTCCCAATGTGTTCCGTGTGAAGGAACATCCTCAGGGGATTTCCACATAGTACCTTAGCATGCTTGGGGTGATCCCTACTGTGGAGGGAGATTGTGTTTTGTCTACTTTGGAAGAGTGAAGTCATCATCTCTGTATATGTGTGATTGGCTGCATGGATAACTGCAGCTTAATATCTGGTGAGCTCCTTTCTTTCCTTTAAATAGAAATCCTCATGTTTTATAACCTACAGTACCTTCTAGATTTCCTTGTTGTATTCCATCTTTACAGTAACAGCCAGGAACTCCGTCCACAATTCTACATTCCTCATCCGGAGCGCAGTCCACCCCTGAGCAGCTATATTTGGATTCTGGAAATGAAGGAACACAAAGAATGGTTTATAAACTGAAGAAAAGACAGCACATAAGTATCATACATACACATACTGTATATATAGATGGATATATTGTTTTACACATGAAGACAACACACTGAATGATGCTTTGTGTCAGTACTTACCTGTACAATAGGCGAAGTTGCAGCCTGGTGTACTCTGTAGCTTATACACATAAAATCCTCCTGGACACATTTTCACAGAAATATTGAAAGGTTTTGTACAGCATCCCTCATACGTGTTGGAACAAGCTACACGATTAACAACGCCGTCACTGCTTGTAGGGTGGGAGCCGTTCATCCAAATGGGGACAACAGTACCACAGCTAAATTGTGGTACGCAGTGCTCAGGGATTTGCTGGTTATATTCTCCTTTAAACCGATACCAGCCAGACAGGCCATAGTCACAATTATACCAATACCACCAATAATACCAGTAATTACTATAATCATATGTATTAGAAGTGCTGCGCCAGGGGTCATTAAGTTCGGTGTAGCTGGAGCAAGGTTCAATACAGGAATAGGATCCACTGTACTTAACACAGTCTTCATTAGAGCCACATGGAGTTCCTTGTTGGCATTCATTGACTTCACAGTGTCTTCCATCTCCATAATATCCATAGGAACAAGCACAGGTGTAGGATCCATAATAATAATTTGTACATGTAGCTACTGGATCACAGTCATTCAGAGATCTGTCCGCACACTCATCAATATCTACACAGCCAACTCCTTCTTTATATTCAAACCCGGAGTAACAGTTACAGGTGTAAGATCCAACAGTGTTCACACAGTAACCACTACCATAATAATAACAATCGTTGGTGTAATAATCCTGACATTCATCTATATCAGTACAAGATGTTCCGTCTCCAGCATATCCCACTTTACATGTGCACTCCCCGTATCCTCCAAACTCTGAACAAGTGGCATCTGGGTGGCAATCAGAATCAGAACAAGTTCCTAGAAAAGTGAAAAAAAAAGTGCTTTCTTGGGTAGGTGGGTTTATACAAAATAAAAAATAAAACAAATAAACAAAAAAATATATGTAATAGTATATATACACAATCCTACATCCACTGTTGAAACAGAGAAAGGCAAAAAACCCTCAAAAAAGCATGATTCAATTTGCTCCTGCAGGGGAAAAATGCCTTTGTCATCCCCCAATAGGAAATCAGACATACCCTGGATCAAATTTACCCATAAATATGTTAAATGCTAAAATGTTAAAATCAAAAACATGTAATGAACTCAACAGCCAATGTGTTTCTGGGGCCTCAGCCCACCCCCATCATCAGGACTTGAGAGAATGGCTTTTGGAGGACTTGAGCATGAAATAGGATCAGGATAATTGTGTTCCAAATGTATTGATCTCCTTGTTACATTCATCAGCTGCTGAAAGTGCTGAAGGAGACTCAAGACTTTCAGTACACAATTATCCTGATCCAATTTCCATCTCGAATTCGTCAAAACCCATTTTCCTGAGCCCTGATGAAGGGGAGTGGGCTGAATCCCCACAACTCACGGAGATCATTAAATGCTTTGGAATAAACCCTCCATTTGGATTTTAAATCTTAGAAATAACCATAATAACTTCAAATTGGTTTTGCTGTCTCTCACATTGATGTATGATTTGATATCGTAAGCATAACACTTGGACTATCAAACCTGATGTGTTCTTGCACCTTTGTTCCTTTCAGTTTTATATGTAATAGTTCTTCTTTCTTCACCAATGATTGTTACTTTTACAAAACAAACAAATACTAGTTGAAATTAAAAAAAATAGTACTAGGACAGAATGAACTTGGCCACTGACTACTTGTTTGTTTTATGTGAAACCTGTCTCACCTCCAGTGGTAAACTTGTCTCAGACTTAGTAACCTACAGAATTCATCAACCTTTTGGATTTTTTTGCAAGGGTCACAAATACAGATACAGACTGTTGCACAGACTTTGCTAACTGACACAATGTCTGATTTGTATTGATATTTATCACTAACTTGCTTAAAAGTGACCTTGAATTCATTTTTCTTTTTGGGTGTACATGAAACATCTAAACCTGAAACAGTATCACTTGTAGGAAACAAAGGTAAATGCAGAAGTTTTGCCTTGTATACCTCTGGGGTGATGACCATGTTGAATGGCATCTATAGACAGATGATCTCTACACATAACAGAAAGATAATAGAACTGGAATGTTTACATATAAGGAAATCACAAAATGGTTGTATGTTGGACTTACCTGATTTGTCCAACCCTACAAAAATGTAAAAAAATAAGAACATTAGATTTTGTTTCTTAGCATGCATCTCTTGGAAATAGCAAATCATCAGATAAAGTGGTATTTTGTGACATCAATAATTATAAAGTAATAACTTACACTTTACCAACAAAATATTGCTCACATTCCACTCTACATGATGCTGAACTATGTGCTGTTAGCATTGCATTCATTCAGGAAGGATTACTTTAAAAACCTATATTCAGAGATTGACATATTAATCCATGAGGATTCCCTTTCATAGGATAGAAAATAATATGTAGGTAAGTTACAGTGGAATTTGAGGACTTTGAACATTACCAACAGTGGAAAAACTATAGCCATAGCAGCCTGAGCAGGTGCTAAGGGGCTTTGGGGTTAGAAGGGGCCTCATTAGCGAGGCTGTTGAGGTAAATTAAAATGTGAAGTTTACAGTCTAGAAGAGCTCACAGAAGAAATCATTAGGATCCTTAGTCACAGATCCTTCTTGTTTTAACTATTTTGTTTAGCCGTCTTAGCAATGTAGACACAGACAGTACATGGGATTGTGGTTGCCCTCACAGCACTTTCTTGGTGATCACATGGCTCTGGGTATAAATAAAGTTACAGCTACCTTAGGGTCAAATTTAGGGTCACTTTTGGGGATAATGTTTTGGTCTGTTATAACCTTTTTGGCAGAAGAACAGGTCCAGGATAGTTAAAAGAAGCTTCTGTAACTCTCAGGAGCCATTGCACCCTTAAAAACCAATAAGTAATTGTAGTTCTATTTTTTAACCCCTTAGCACCGGCACCTCTGGGCCCTTTAGGAGGTCTCAGACACTGAGAGGTGGAGGCAGGAATTTCAGTTATGTGACCCCCGTGATTGGCTGTCACAGTGGTCACACGATCATAAAGCTCCCAATCACAAGTAGTGATCGTGACCTTTCTGTTACCTGCATTGCTTACATTTTGGTACACATAAATGCGACCTCTCGGTGTTAAGAGGCCATATATATGCAAACTGCTGGCATAAGGGATTAATAACAAAATGTCTCTGTTCAATGGCTTTGCACAGATCAGCTTCAATTCTCCTCTTCTTAAGTCCCCCGCTGGAGCTCCTGGTTTCTTCCTGTTCAGTTCCCCCATAGTCAGCCCCTTGCTATCGGTGCATTTGTGCAGGCTCTCTTCCGAGCCGTGCTCTGTGTGTCCTTTCATACATAAAGTGAAGCTGAGCTCTACTGCCCACCTTCTCCTCACAGGATGTAATTGAAATCAGCAGGAGCCAATAGCTCACTCTGATGACTCTGTCCATTGAGGAGGGAGCAAGAGGAGAGAGTCGCTGCCCTTTTGTAGTGGTTCAGGTAAGTATGGCCTGGGGGGGAGCTGCATATAGAAGGGTTTTTTTAACCTAATGCACTGATTGTACCAACCAGAACCACTTTATTGTCTCTTTTTTATGTGCCTACAATACATTTAGAAAACAAATGTCAACATTTTCACTTATTGCAAATTAATAATTCCACATCTTGCTACTTACTAAATATAGCCTCCATAGGTACTGGATAAACACACTTTATAGAGAGTTGTATAATACTTGATTATAGAGAAAAGCAATACAAAATTGGTAGGACACCCTTCATCACCTTGTCAAAATTGTTTGTGAAATTCCTGCAGTTCTGCATAATGAGATAGTGGGTCCAAAAAAATTGGGATGAGTACAAAAAAAAAAAAAACAGGAACTCCTATCAACCCTGGGAGTCTCATATACATTAACAAAGTATTCCAATGGGTTCGGGGGAGGGGAGCTTTGGTGGTCTCAGACAACAGCCAGAATCAGTGTAGGTATAAGACACAATGTCAACCTTTTATTCCTAAAATGATACCAAGGATACTTAGATATTACTAGGTGAGTGGGCTAGGCAGGTGTTAGGAGCCTTGGGATGGATAGATAACAACTGCAGTAGGCATAGATGCATACATAGTGTGAGGCATCAATTCCACAAATTGTACCAGATGACAATTAGTAAGCCAGTAGACTACAACAGTCCAAACTGACTGCCAGTAGCCAAAGGTGCAGAATGACAAGATGCAAGTGCCTTTTAGAGTTTAGCACTGCAAAAAACTGCTCATTTTTATAAAACAATTTAAAAAAGAAACATTAACATTGGCCCGTGCTGCCCTCATTGTAGTCACCTACTTTAAATGGCTGTTTTTCTATCCTCTATTCTATCCCGCCACAACAGTGTCTCCATACACCCCCTTCTCCCTCCACCACAATGGGGAGAGATGAACTCTGGGAGGGGCTTCCTTTCATACCAGAATGGAAAGAACATTTTGCAGCATTACAGCAAAAATATTGGCTCAATGGAGGTCACATGGCTCCTAGAAGACATTTGGGAATCTGAACTGCCAAAAAACACACCAAAATATGGATTCATATTTACCTGAATTTAACAATATTCAAATTTTAGGAATGACTCTACTAGACAAGCCATAGGAGGGGAACTGTCAGAGTCAGAATTATTCATATACACTGAGATGATAGAACTTACCAGTAAATCCCAATATTTGAACAGAAAGTGAAAATCTTCCCTGAGCGTTCAGAGTCCAGGATCCTGCAGCCGGACTTTTTACTAAATGAGCATTTATAAAACCAAGATCATAGGAGTAATAATAGTAGTAATAGTAATAGTAGTAATAATTGTAGTAGTAATTATAATATGGATTTTTTTCAAATGTAAATGTGTTTCCTGAAATAATAAAAGATATATAAATAAATACAACTTAAATACATTTATACATTGAATCAAGTCTAATGAATGCCTTTTATTATCAAACATTCGTAAGAGTAACATTCAAACAACATTAACGGTGCGTTTCAACCTGTTCTGATGATCAATAAATACTGATGTTCCTGAAGAATCAATATAGAAGCATATTTATATTTAATGGGCACCTCTGCTAACCAAAATTTGGTTGTATTTTTGGGGCCTCATCCCCTTCACCATTGTTCACTGGATCTGATTTCAGCCTAGCACAATGCGGGTATCTCTTGAAAACCCTGATGAGCATTGAGTGTGACCCCAACATTCTGTATGGAGACATTCTCCACATATTCTTCACATGTGCGAAATTCGCCCTAGGATGGGCGAATTTCGCCCTAGGATGGGCGTTCTACAACCTTATGCAATCTATCTCTCTATTCCTCACGTCACTCCACTCGCATTCCTAACTTACTAACTGACATATCAGCTTAGATGTCACACCACTTAGTCCCCCCCCCCCTCTAGTTGTCCTCCTCGATGACTTTTCTATCAAGATAAATAATACAACTATCAGTCCCATCCCTTACACCAGGGTACTAGGTGTAATCCTAGACTCTGACTGTCCTTTTGGCTTAAATCCAATCGCTGTCAAAAGCTTGTAGACTTCTCCACCATCTCTAAAATGTGCCCCTTTTTAAACTAATGAAACCATCAAACTACTCAATCACTCCCTTGTTATATCTCGCCTTCACTATTGCAACTCTCTCCTCATAGGCTTACCTCTACGTGGGCTATCATCTCTTCAGTCTATCATGAATGCTGCTGCTAGAATCATCTACCATATCAACTGCTCAGTGTCTGCTATCTCCCTCTGCCAGTCCCTCCACTAGCTTTCTGTTGCCCAGCAAATTAAATTCAAAATACTAACAACAACTTACAAAGCCATCCACAACTATATCCTGATATACATCACCAATCTTGTCTCCCTATATCACCCAACCATCCTCTTTACTCCTACTAATACCTCCTGCTCTCATGCTCCCTTGTCTCCTCCTCCCATGCTCATCTCCAGGACTTCTCCAGAGCCTCTCTCATCCTCTGGAACACTCTACCTCAGTCTGTCCAGCTACTGTATCTCCTACTTTGGCTGCCTTTAGGTGAAAACTCATATCTTCAGGGAAGCCTATCTTGCCTCCACTTTTTTTTTTCCAAAAACAATTTTATTGAGAAATAAAGCAGAATGGTAACATATACAGGTTACATTCGGATCATGTATACAACTCAGTAAAAGCCCGTATCCCTGACAGGGTATAAATCTGAAACACATATAATGTCATCAATTAACATTGCTTGAGTTAAGAAGAATAGAACATGTTCCAAGCAAATATTGACATAGAATAAAGTGAACAGAGCAGTTGGGTACAGACATCAGGCAAACCTCATATGAGCCCCTTTAAATGACAAATGTGATGTAATACAAAGTGAGAGGATGGTGAGAACAGTGGATATTAGGGTGTCCACGCCTGAGGGGCGGAGGCTGAGGAGCTGCAGTTGTACCTGTGGGTCTGCTGGTATTCTAAGTTCATCTAAACTCAGAGAAATGGGAAGGTAATGTTGAGAATATAGGATAGAGCGAAGGAGGAGAAAGAGAGGGAGAGAAAGGGGGAGGCAAGAAGATGGAGAGAGGAGAAAGATGGAGGAGAAGGAGAGAAAAAAAGGGGGGGGGGGTAGGGAGAAAAGGGGGAGCCGCTGCAACTACTCCAAGTCAAACAGGTTAAGATAATCCAAGCAACAATCAGAGGTCTCCTACGGCAATCTAGGTAGGCATTTTCAGTAGTCCAATATATAGGTCAGTTTCTGTGATATTTGGGCCGTAATATTCGGTCCAAGTCAGGTAAGGTGCACGTTATATGCATGACACCTGGGAAAAATTATTTATTCCTATTGGCCATCAAGCTATGATCAAGTGGGGGAAGGGGTGGAGTCAAGCAGCAGCTGCTGATAAGCTGTTGTGGTTTTGAAATGACTCCAACATGCCCACGTCTTCCTGAATCTCTCGGGCAATCTTTTGCTACAAAGATGAGTTCCTCCATGTCAGCAACTTTGTTTATACACTCAAACCATTCCCGGACTGAGGGGATATGTGTTGAGCGCCAGTGAATTGGAATACACTGTTTTGCCGCATTCACCATATGCATAGCGAGTGATTGCAGTATGTCCTATAGGGGAGTGAGGAGTGATGGAGTAAGAATTCCGCAGGAGATAAAACTAGGGAGTAAGTTGTTACTTGCCTCCACTTAATAACTGAACCTTTAATTCTTCCATCAGCTCATCCCCCACAGTAACTACCTTTTGTTCCACAAGCCCCACCCTTTCAGATTGCAAGCTCTTATGAACAGGGTCCTCTTAACTCTCTTATATTTTTTTTGTATTGTAATTGTACTGTCTTCCTTTATATTATAAAGTGCTGCACAAACTGTTGGCACGATATAAGTCCTGAATAATAATAATAATAGGCATTATTATGATGTCATGGTTTAAAACTAAGTACATGAACAATTACTGCAACTATGGTACCCAATGTGCATGAAATTCACATCCATCCTGCCAGGCACACAGCCAGTAGGAAGGATTTGGCACAAAAGCATGTAGAGGAACGTGTAGAATCTTCCTTGAGTCTACAGGCACCTATTTCAGTGAGCTTTTGTTCACCTTCGATGGGGTTTGCATCGCTGTAGAAGTCTGCCATAATGCAAAACCTGCTTAAAGCAGGTCAAATGTAAGTCAGAAGAAGGTCAGATCCAGATCAAATGCAACAAACGCCATTAGAATGAACTGGATTCAGGGTCACTAATGCATTAACTCTATTCCCATCTCAGGTTCTGGTGATCCAAGAAGAGAATTCCCGTATACTAAGTTTGGGTTGGACTTTTTAAACAATGTGAAACCCGATGACTCCCAGGACACTTTGTCTGAATTTTGGCAGTAAGGATTGACTATAATTTTTTTGTAGAAATGGTGGACATCAGTTAAATGATGCAATATATACATTCAGACATTCTTACAGACATGAACGTACCATTCGGATCAGTGAAACTAAGAGTGAATGTTTCATCTCCTATGATCATTAAATGTGATAAGGAAGTTGTAACATCAAACGTGTCAGTATATTTCTTAGTGACATTTTTGTTGACGTTCAGGATGCGCACAGATGAATTTAGAGGTTTAGACAACAATAATTTCAATGAGTGAAACAACTGTCAAAAATAAGAGAGAAAGAAAACATATTATTTAAAAAAACACACAAAACATATCAAGAAATACATTTATGGACATAACCCTTTGTTACAGTTGAAACCTCCATTTATTTCCCATATACACCCAGATGTGGAAGTCTACCTTTGTGCATCAAGGGCTAATGATACCATTGAGCTATGATAATTGGTGATTTGTCGTACAAGAATTTGTCCAGTGATCATTATTGAAATGGCTCTTGGTTAGGCCCAGCCTTATTGGTCCACTATTGTAGCACTATGAGACTCCCACAGAACTTTGAGGGACTGAAATCATATAGATAAGAACATATACTATATTGCCAAAAGGATTGGGTTGCCTGCCTTTCCAAGCACATGAACTTTAATGTCATCCCAGTCTTAGTCCGTAGGGTTCAATATTGAGTTGGCCCCGCCCTTTGTAGCTATAACAGCTTCAACTCTTCTGGGAAGGCCGTCAACAAGGTTTAGGAGGGTGTCTATGGGAAGGTTTGACCAGAAGTGCATTTGTGAGCTCAGGCACTGATGTCGGGGGAGGAGGCCTGGCTCACAGTCTCAGCTCAAATTAATTCTAAAGGTGTTCTGTTGGGTTGAGGTCAGGACTCTGTGCAGGCCAGTCAAGTTCCTCCACCCCAAACTGGCACCTCCTTGTCTTTATGGACCTTGCTTTGTGCACTGGTGCGCAGTCATGTTGGAGCAGGAAGGGGCCATCCCCAAACTCCTCCCACAAAGTTGGGAGCATATAATTGTCCAAAATCTCTTGCTATGCTGACACCTTAAGAGTTCCCTTCACTGGAACTAAAAGGGACCAAGCCCAACAGCTGAAAAACAACCCCACACCATAATCCTCCCTCCACCAAACTTTACACTTGGCACAATGCAGTCAGGCAAGTATCGTTCTCCTGGCAACCACCAAACCCAGACACGTCCATCAGATTGCCAGACAGAGAAGTGTGATTGGTCACTCCAGAGAGCATGTCTCCACTGCTCTAGAGTCCAGTGGCGGCATGCTTTACACCACAGCATCCAACGTTTTGCATTGCACTTGGTGATGGAAGGCTTGGATGCAGCTGCTCGGCCATGGAAACCCATTCCATGAAGCTCTCTATGCACTGTTGTTGGGCTCATCTGAAGGCCACACCAAGTTTGGAGGTCTTTAGCTATTGACTCTTCAGACAGTTGGCGACTTCTGCGCACTGTGCGCTTCAGCATGTCCTGACCCCGCCCTGTCATGTGACGTGGCCCACCACTTGGTGGCTGAGTGGCTGTTGTTCCCAGTTGCTTTGACTTTGTTATAATCCCACTAACAGTTGAGCGTGGAATATTTAGTAGCCAGGAAATGTCACGGATGGACTTAATGCAACCTATCTCGGGACCACACTTGAATTCACTGAGCTCCTGAGAGCGACCCATTATTTCACAAATGTTTGTAGAAGAAGTCTGCATGCCTAGGGGCTTGATTGTATACACCTGTGTCCATGGAGGGGATTGGAACCCCTGAATCACATGATTTGGAGTGGATTGGAACACCTGAATCACATGATTTGGAGGGGATTGGAACACCTGAATCACATGATTTGGAGGGCGGGGCCAATACTTTTGGCAGTATAGTCTCCAGCCTTGTCTCTTATTGTTTGAGAGAAAAACATCAGGATCACTCCCTCTAAATGCCGGCTTCTGTAAGATTTGTTGAATTTATTATATGGCCGGTGTTACATTTGTTGGCACCTTTTACTTTGTAAAATTCAGTGTTTTGAAAATTAAAATAAATACAGATTTTCAGGGGTCCCCTCATGCAGGGCTATTGTCTTCTATTGCACATTTATCAGAATTCCAGTCAGAATTTCCATCTACAATTCCTCATATTTAGGTCACTGTTGCTCTCCATAACCAGATGCAGACACCGGCCCTTTTACTTCTATTTCCCACAACTCTCTGGGTTCCTGGACATGTCCAATAATAATAGGTTTCTCTGATGTTCTCCATTGGCAGCTCTGATTGGTCACACATGATGGGGCAGAAGTAGCTAAGCAAGTGATCTGCAGCCGGGTAAAAGGCCCTCAGAATGGGTGTGAGGGCTGCAGGGGAGAAGTCTCATAGCTCACAGCTTCTTAAGAAAACTCAGCTATCATGGGCAGCCCTTCCCCCATTGCTACCAATGCACTCAAGTTCCAGTGGGGGGGCCCTTTGTTACTGATCTATGCAGCCACATATTACCTTGATTGAGCCACAGAGACATTTCTGTGAAGAATCCATGTATGGGTAGCTTTTTTAACCACTTCGTGACTGCACTATAGCTGAATTATGGCTACAGCATGGTCGTCCAGGTCTGGGAGGGTGCCATATGACATCCTCCCAGAACACACCCCCCCCCCCCCCGGACGCATCCAGCGGTGCAAACCCAGTGCTCTCTGGACACAGCTGATTATGTGACATGGTGAAGGACCAATTACAGCAGCCTTTTACTATGTAATCAGCTGTGTCCAATCAAAGCTGATCACCATGTACATGCACTTGCTGATTATTGGCAGTTCTTTCCTCACACTGTTACAGCGTGAGGAAAGTACTGCCGATACCCAGCAACTGTAAAAGGGTCAATCTACACTGATAATCAGGGCACTGGTTATTAGTGCAACCCCAAAAGTTTCCATCAGCACCCAGCAGTGCTGCCAATCTGTGCCTGTCAGTGCTGCCAATCTGTGCCTGTCAGTGCCACCAGTCAATGTCACCTATTGGTGCCATCAGTCGGTGCCACCAGTCAGTGCAGCCTATCAGTGCACTCCAGTGCCACCTATTAGTGCCCATCTTTGACACATATCAGTGCCATCAGTGCCACATATCAGTGCAGCCTCATCAGCACCTTCTCAACAATGCCCACCGGTGCTGCCTCATCAGTGCAGCATATCAGTGCCCATCAGTGCTACCTATCAGTGCCTCCTCATCAGTGCCCATCAGTGCTGCCTATCAGTACCTATCAGTGAACGAGGAATATTACCTGTTAGCAAAATGGTATAATAAAAAAAAAGAAAAACTTTGGTCTTTTTTCACTTGTTTAGCAAAAAATAATACACCCAGCGGTGATTAAATACCACCAAAAAGAACACTCTATAGTATTTGTGTGAGAAATAATAAAAATATCATATGGGTGCAGTGTTGCATGACCGCACAATTGTCAAAGTGTGACAGTGCTGAAAGCTGAAAATTGGCCTGGACAGGAAGGGAGTGACAGTGCCTGGGAAGCAGGAAGGGGGTGACAGTGCCCGGGAAGCAGGAAGGGGGTGACAGTGCCCGGGAAGCAGGAAGGGGGTGACAGTGCCCGGGAAGCAGGAAGGGGGTGACAGTGCCTGGTAGGCAGGAAGGGGGTGACAGTGCCCGGGAAGCAGGAAGGGGGTGACAGTGCCTGGTAGGCAGGAAGGGGGTGACAGTGCCTGGGAGGCAGGAAGGGGGTGACAGTGCCCGGTAGGCAGGAAGGGGGTGACAGTGCCTGGGAGGCAGGAAGGGGGTGACAGTGTCAGGTAAGTAGGAAGGGGGTGAAAGTGCCCGGTAGGCAGGAAGGGGGTAGAAGTGCCCGGTAGGCAGGAAGGGGGTGAAAGTGCCTGGTAGGCAGGAAGGGGGTGAAAGTGCCCGGTAGGCAGGAAGGGGGTGAAAGTGCCTGGTAGGCAGGAAGGGGGTGAAAGTGCCTGGTAGGCAGGAAGGGGGTGAAAGTGCCCGGTAGGCAGGAAGGGGGTAGAAGTGTCCTGTAGGCAGGAAGTGGGTAGAAGTGCCCTGTAGGCAGGTAGGGGGTAGAAGTGCCCTGTAGGCAGGAAGGGGGTAGAAGTCCCCGGTAGGCAGGAAGGGGGTAGAAGTGCCCGGTAGGCAGAAAGGGGGTAGAAGTGCCGGTAGGCAGGAAGGGGGTAGAAGTGCCCTGTAGGCAGGAAGGGGGTAGAAGTGCCTAGTAGGCAGGAAGGGGGTGAAAGTGCCCAGTAGGCAGGAAGGGAGTGAGAGTGCCCGGGAGGCAGGAAGGGGGTAACAGTGCCCGGGAGGCAGGAAGGGGGTGACAGTGTCCAGTAGGTATACGGTTAATATGTTTTGTATTAGTCTGAAGTGTATTCATGCTCTTTGCATCCTGAACCTGGTTTGCATTATTGTTTCCAACTTGGGATGAGCTTCTGGTTCAGTCTAAACTCCGATTCACACTGAATTCTGGCTGTTCGGAAGGTTCAGCAAACAGCTGAGTGAAATGAATGTTCGGCCATGTTGAACCTCCGGATGCAGAGAAAAGCAGTACATTTAGTAACACCTCTGCACAACCAGTGATGTATCTCCACCTGGTCCATTCAGCTGTCAGCTTGGGGTTCCTGGCTGACATCATGTGAACAAAGGGGAGGGGATAGAGTGAAAAAACTGTGGTGAGTCCCCCTCCCAAAATGCATACCAGGCCTGGCAGGGTTTTAAGGGGGAATACAGTATAAGTAAAATAAAAACAAAAAGAGAGGATCATCCCCGCAGTCTGATCCAGACCCTTTGATAGATGAAGGGAATCCAGGGCCACATTTTTGCAAATAAAGTAGTCAGAAGCAGTCATTTAGGGGCAATTTAATGGCTTTTTTTTAAATGTCAATTTTGCTACAGAAGCTTGTATACATAATACATAAATATCACCTCACAGGCAGGCTAAGGACACCCACAAGGCATGATATTTAGAGGAATTTTGCATTTTTAATGTTATCCCTAAGGCAACATTAAAATTGCTGCTATCCACCAGATTCAATTTTGTAGAATCCCTTTTTACTTTGGTACATGTTCCAAAAGGCCATGACCCCCCCCCCCCCACACACACACACACACACACACACATATACACACATGCAATTTTATTAGGCATTTCTTGCCTATTAGTTTGAAAACGACCAGTATTGTTGACTCCTATTGGCTTCAGTTGTGTTTGGATCTGGCACTTAACCTTTGATTAAATTTGCAAGCTTACCCCTTTACACCTATTTTACAAGTTACAATTACTCCGTGTCTGGTCACTCAGGTGATTGTCTGTTCTGTGAAAGAACAAAGCATATCCCTCTATAGTGTGTAGTTGTCTCAATTAGGAGCACCAAGTGTCATTTCTGTCTGCTGCTTTGCTCCTCTGCTATCAGAAAACTTCTGACAAGTTTTCCTAACACCAGGAGAAAAATGATGACGGGGAGGGAGCTCTGGCAGATTGACACCCTCAGCTCTGTTCCTGTGTTCTGTGTGGAGGGGTGTGTGTCTCTTCTCACCAATCAGCTCTCAGACCTTTCCTCACTGAGCTCTGCAGTGTGCGATTTCAGCTCTCCACCCCATTTTCTGAACTCTCAGACAATCTGTAAAATTCAGCACTTTGAACAGATATAGAGAAGAGAAGACTGCAGATAATCAGGTACAACATATGTAGTAGGATTTATTTAATCTCTGTGTATCACCTGAGGCCAGTCACTTCAATGAGTATATGGGAGGGTTTACAACCACATTAAAGTTACCATTGGTAAATTACACAGTGACTATTCTCACTGTCCTCTAATACAGAATAAAATACATGCTGTTGTGGTATATGTGACATGTAAACTATTGGCCAAGAAAGGACACATTTCCTAGCAATGGACCCAGACTTGTCAGCATAGTGTCAATGAGAGCAAACAATAGCCTGAGCTTTGTGCGTATTTCACCAATGACATCCATAGTACTACACTAGGATCCAGAGATTGTAGGGAGAAACGCTTTCCTCATAGAAATAGATGTCTCCATATTTCATCAATGTCATTGCCTATAACACCTTTGGGTCTGGTATGAATTTCTTGGGTGACTACACACTTTTTTTTTTTTTTGGAGTGAGTTGCTCCCTCAAAGGGTCTGATACATATTTTGGGGTCTCTATGGTATTTTTTTCATTCTTCCTGAAGGATGAGCTACAGCAAAAATGACAGTAAAATGACAGTTAAAAAAAAGTACACAAACCTCTCTTAAGGACCCCCAAAATGCATAGGAGAACCTCGGAGGGGTCTGTGTGCTTTTCTAAACAAAATAGCTATAAATTATTTAATTTTCCAATAATTTTGAACCCTTTTTCCTTTGTAAATGTCAGTACTGCTGCAGCACTTTCTATACATCACAGAGACGCCCCCTTACAGGCAGGATTAGGACACCCCGGGGCACGTTATTAAAATAATTTTTACAGTTTAAATTCAAGCATTTAAAAAATCACTGCTGCTCACCAAATTCATTTTTAAAAATATTTTTTTTTACAGTGGCACATGTTCACAATGGCAGTGCCACCCCAATGCTATTATTGCCTATTAGTCCATAAAATGGGCATTTTTAATTTGACAGATTCTGCTTCCATTAATTTCAATGGGGTTCAGGTTCATCATGTAAACTTTTTTAAAGTTCACAGAATCCCTGCTGAACTGAACCTATGATGGTTGAGATCATTGTAATCTACAGATGTACAGCATACAGTATATTTGGAACTGAATCTCATACATAAAGTGTTCATCAAAATGTATTTGCCTTCTCTATTGTATCTTTCCTATGATTCTGATATGATTCTTACCTTATAATAATCAGTATAACCCATATTAATCAATTCTCCATAACTACGAGATGAAATGTCATGAAATACATCAAGCTGGGGAGTACTCCATGTATAATACCACCATGGGAACCAAAGAAAATAAACCTGTAGAGAGAAATAAAATGTTTATCTATGGATATACGATACGTAGACGATGTATGACTTTACATGGAAGACTCTTACTTGGGACTTCTTTTCCTCCAGCAATGTATGAACCTCAGACAGGAGCTGAGCGTCATTGATATCTACCATGGAGCCAGCTGTAAAAACCCAAATGATGGACTCAGCGGGGGAAACCTCCAGAGCTCTCTTCAGCCCGTAGAGGGTGGACTGATTGAAGTTTAATAGATGGTAATTGTAATTATCACAAGCAGACGGGTCATCCCAATAGTTTCTTGTTATACTTTGTAAAAAAACACTCCTGTCATCGGTGATAGTTTCATTGATTTCTGAAAGAAAAAAATAATATTTTATTGAAAAGTAGAAATGTAATGCTCAAAATAAAGTTATAAAGACTAATGGTAGCATAAGGAATAGTAAGAGAACAAAAGTGCCCACCAAAGTCCTGATATCCTCAGCTTAGCAATGTCAATTAAAATCAGATCTGCTCCGAAAAAAACAAAAATGTACAGAGCTACCAATTATATCTATGTTCAGGCTAGATCACTTCTCCGTTACTGGCAAATATCACCGAGTGATCTGATTGGCCCAAACAAGGAGTGGAATGTTGTACATATCATACTCTTAGCCAGCAGTTCACACCCTGCACTTTACTGCTGTACTCTGTATGCCGTGCTTTATGTTGTACTCGTGACTGCTGTACTCTGTATGCTGTGCTTTATGTTGTACTCGTGACTGCTGTACTCTGTATGCTGTGCTTTATGTTGTACTCGTGACTGCTGTACTCTGTATGCCGTGCTTTATGTTGTACTCGTGACTGCCGTACTCTGTATGCCGTGCTTTATGTTGTACTCGTGACTGCTGTACTCTGTATGCCGTGCTTTATGTTGTACTCGTGACTGCTGTACTCTGTATGCTGTGCTTTATGTTGTACTCGTGACTGCTGTACTCTGTATGCCGTGCATTATGTTGTACTTGTGACTGCTGTACTCTGTATGCTGTGCTTTATGTTGTACTTGTGACTGCTGTACTCTGTATGCTGTGCTTTATGTTGTACTCGTGACTGCTGTACTCCGTATGCTGTGCTTTATGTTGTACTCGTGACTGCTGTACTCTGTATGCTGTGCTTTATGTTGTACTCGTGACTGCTGTACTCTGTATGCTGTGCTTTATGTTGTACTCGTGACTGCTGTACTCTGTATGCCGTGCTTTATGTTGTACTCGTGACTGCTGTACTCTGTATGCTGTGCTTTATGTTGTACTGGTGACTGCTGTACTCTGTATGCTGTGCTTTATGTTGTACTCGTGACTGCTGTACTCTGTATGCTGTGCTTTATGTTGTACTCGTGACTGCTGTACTCTGTATGCTGTGCTTTATGTTGTACTTATGACTGCTGTACTCTGTATGCTGTGCTTTATGTTGTAGTCATGACTGCTGCACTCTGTATGCTGTGCTTTATGTTGTACTCGTGACTGCTGTACTCTGTATGCTGTGCTTTATGTTGTACTTGTGACTGCTGTACTCTATGAGGTGCTTTATGTTGTACTCGTGACTGCTGCACTCCATGCTGTATGTTACATAGTCCTGATCACTGCACCCTACAGGCTGTGCTGCTCATTACAAGTTTTGCTAAATCCAAAAAAACAAAGTTAAAAAAAGAGGGGCACTCCATAAACTGGGTACCTAATGTGTACCCTAAGTCAACTGCCCACTCACTGAAGTAAAAAAATATATATAGTGGGGATCTATGGCCAAGGTACAGAATAAAGAAAAAAGAGGCAGATACATAACAATCCACCAAAAGGGCCGTATAACTCAGCCTCCGAGGCATAAATTGACAGGTTCATCAATGATACTCAATAATAATTGACAATTAGAAAACATGTTTACCAAAATCTTTACAAAAAAACTGTAAAAAAATAATAATCTTCCACCACCTTAAAAAACAAGACAACATTGCCTTAGTAGTAAATAGCACATCTAGACGTCACACGTACATTCATACAGCCCACATTATAATATATCAAAGTATTACATTCGGCAATACAGACTGTATGTATCCTCCACCATCCTCCTATCAGTGAGACTGTAGGATCATGGTGACCAATATTCAGCTAAATGAGCCAGAGGTGAACAATCACAATGCTATAATAACTCCGGGCAACCAAAATACAACACAGCTCACTTTTTTTAGCAAAGACATGGAGCAGAATACATTTAGGCCTAAATTTATGACAAAATTTGATTTTTAAAATTATTTTACTGCACATTTAATAGCAAAAAGTCAAAAATATTGTTTTTTTCTCAAATTTGTCTTTTTTTATTTATAGTGCAAAAAGTAAAAAATGCACAGGTCACCAAATACTACCATAGAAATCTCTATTTGTGGGGAAAAAAAGGCTGTAAATGTCATTTGGGTGCAGCGTTGCATGAGCGTGCAATTGTCAGTTAAAGTAACGCAGTGCCATATCGCACAAAATTGCCTGGTCAGGAAAGGGGGGGGGGGTATACTCTGGAGGGCAAGGGGTTAACAAGATGCATAACAGGATCCCCGGGTGTAAAGGACATTCTGGAAGTCATTGTGACTATTAAATCGGTCAGATATTGATTCATGCAGGAAGCCTATACTTGGGCTAGGAATGTAGTAGCAGCGAAGCCATGGATACAGAGGAGCCAATGTCCTATACTGAGCACACAATCCTGTAATTGGGGGTTGCTGGTCACAGTGTTTATGCAAATAATTACCTCTCACAGCCCCCCAGATAGGTAACAGTTCAGCAAAAAAGCTCAAAGCGGCAGAGCCAGCATGTGTAACAAATGGTAAAGAGACAGCGCTCCGCATCACCAGATCTTCCACAACAGGCTCATGAAGGGTGTGAAACCACAGCACCATAATCCACAGGAGATATATTTTGCACTGTAGGCTGTGCTGTGCATTACATACTCCTGACCTCTGCATTCTGTAGGATGTGCTATGTAATACATACCCCTGACCTCTGCACTCTGTAGGATGTGCTACGTAATACATACCCCTGACCTCTGCACTCTGTAGGATGTGCTACGTATTACATACCCCTGACCTCTGCACTCTGTAGGATGTGCTACGTATTACATACCGCTGACCTCTGCACTCTGTAGGATGTGCTACATATTACATACCTCTGACCTCTGCACTCTGTAGGATGTGCTACATATTACATACCTCTGACCTCTGCACTCTGTAGGATGTGCTACATATTACATACCCCTGACCTCTGCACTCTGTAGGATGTGCTACATATTATATACATCTGACCTCTGCACTCTGTAGGATGTGCTATGTAATACATACCCCTGACCTCTGCACTCTGTAGGATGTGCTACATATTACATACCCCTGACCTCTACACTCTGTAGATTGTGCTATGTATTATATACTTCTGACCAAAATGTCTTTTGTTTCACCTGTTAAAGTGATTGTAAAACTTTAGTTTCTTTTTCATTAAAATAATAAACATCTTATACTTACCTGCTCTGTGAAATGGTATTACACAGAGCAGCCCTGAGCCTCCTCTTCTGGGATCTCCCATCAGCACTCCTGGCTCCTGCCCCCACTGAGTGGCCCCATAGGAAGCGACTTCCTATAGTGGACACCCGAGCATGCGCAATCCCAAGCCAGGCTATTTGCATCTATTCAGACTCACAGTCCTGGTTGGCCCTGCCCCCCACTCTCTGCCCTCAGCCAATCCTGTGAGACAGGAGAGAGGAGAGAAGAGCGGCTGCAGATGTGCACAGTGCTGGATGGAGATGGGGATCAGGTGATTATTTAGGAGGGGCTGCGGGGGAGTTACTAATAAAAGGTGTTTCACCGTAATACAGAGCCCATCAAGCTGAGTGAGATATCAGGCAGAGAAGGACTTAGACATCCCACTGATCATTGTATATAGGGGGAAGAATGTGCAGCAATTCAGGGGGGAGAGAACAAAAGTGAGTGTTGGTTCAGAAACAGAAAGTGAAAACCTGTATATTGGTGGCGGGATGGAGGGGGAAGAGGTGAGCATCAGTGCAGTGCCAGAGAGTGAAGAAGTCCATGTCAGGCTAAGAGCAGATGGACCCGTTGGGGTTGATTTACTAAAACTGGCGAGTGCAAAATCTGGTGCAGCTGTGCATGGGAGCCAATCAGCTTCTCACTTCAGTTTGTCCAATTAAGCTTTGACAATAAAAACCTGAAAGCTGATTGGTTTCTATGCAGAGTTGCACCTGATTTTTCACCCTCCAGTTTTTGTAAATCAACCTCTTTGTGAAATTCCCCTCATTGGTCAGTGTGACTGTTCTCATAGACAGATACCACTGAAATCATTTCTACAAAAATGAAACATTGCTTAGATATTAAAATGTTACAACAAAACAAGTAAAGTAGTGATGTTTGTACTTACCGGCATAGTCCAGGGTTACTGTAGTATATTGGCGTGTGACGCAGGGGAATCTGGATGATAAATAATTCAGAACTTTCTCAAAGTAGTAGGAATACCCATAATACATGAAATATGCATCCATCAGTACAGTCAGGGAGGTCCCCTCTGCAACACAAATCCATCAGATAAATCAATGTTCTATTTACATTTTATAAATCACATTCAGGATCATTATTATTATTATTATACAGTATTTATAATGCTCCAATAGTTGGCTCAGCGCTGTACATTACAGAGGGGGACAGAACATGTGACAGAACAATACCAATACAATGCAAAACATGAGGGGATTGAGGGCCCTGCTCTTTCGAGCTTACAATCTAGGAGGGAGGGGATGGTGGCACAGGAGGAGATAGCTGTGGGGGATGGAGTGGTAGGAAGAGTGGAGGAGGTCGGTCAGGGGGTAGGGTAGGCTTCCCTGAAGAGATGGGTTTTCAGGGTGCGCCTAAAGGAGAGGAGAGTAGGTGATAATCTGATGGGTTGGGGCAGGGAGTTCCAGAGGGTGACACCCTGAGAAGTCCTGGAGGCGGGCATGGGAGGAGGAGACCAGGGAACTAGAGAGAAGGAGGTCTTGTGAGGAGCGGAGTGTGCGTGTTGGGCGGTACTTGGATATTAGGTCAGTGATGTAGTTCGGGGCAGTATGGTGGACGGCTTTGTACGTCAGTGTTAGGATTTTGAATTTGATCCGTTGTGCAATCGGAAGCCAGTGGAGGGATTGGCAGAGGGGGGTGGCGGAGACAGAGCGGTTGGAAAGGTGAATGAGTCTGGCAGCCGTATTCAGGATCGATTGAAGCGGGGATAGCCAGCAGCGAGGCAGGCCAGTGAGGAGGGAGTTGCAGTAGTCGAGTCGTGATATGATGAGGGAGTGGATGAGCTGTTTAGTGGTTTCTGGGGTTAGGAACGTGCGGATTTTGGCGATGTTGCGGAGGTGGAGTCTGGATGAGTTTGTTAAAGATTGGATACAAGAACTCAGTCAGACAAGTAGCAAAACAAATCATCACTTTTATCACAATTTCTCTTATTTTGGCTGAAATAAGCAAGAAGATGCAAATTCTTCCTTATGGACTTTTTGGTTACACAACAAAGACTCTACATATTGATTGGATCCGCATGATATAACCAATAGATGTATACACCATCAGGGGTGGGAATTGACCATCTTAGGTCTTAATAAGACATGTGATCTCATGAGATCCTATCACTGGGGTTCATTTACTGAAGGAGTAGAGAATGCAAATGAATGTTATTTAGTTTAGTGAATCAGGTAAATCAGGTCTTCACTAATCATCCAATCATATGTAAGCACAATGTTTCTAAGGCACACATTAATGCAGTTCTGGAATCATCAATACATTATGAATGTTGTTATTTTTAAAGCTAGCAGTGTAGGCACCTGAATATAATTTGGCATCAGTCTCGTTGAGTCCCCTGTACAGCAGAGTTCAGATTAGGAGATGGAGAAGCAGCACATGGAGCCAATCCTGTGCTCTGCAGTGCATGGAGTATGCTGGTAGGAGGAGAGAGAAGAGTGACAGTGACTGTGCATTGTGGGTGGAGGTGGGGGTGGAGAGAGTAGAGAGTTGAAGGTGGAGAAGAGTCGACGAGGATTGGAGGAGAGGGCCTTGATGAGGGTCAGGAAGTAGGCTTGTTTGGCTGCGTGGAAGGAGGAGGTGTAGGTGTGGAAGGCAGATTTGTAGCGGGTGAAGGCTTGTTGGGATTTGGTTTGGCACCATAGTCGCTCCAGGGCATGACTGTGTCGTTTGAGGGTTTGGGTGTGATCAGTCTGCCAGGGCTGGAGCAGTCGGGGTCTGATGTTGCGCGTGCTTAAAGGTGCTAGTGAGACAAGGGCTGTTGACAGCGCGTTGTTGTTGGCAGTCATGGTCAAGTCGGGGCAGGACAGGGGGAGGATGCTGTCATGGAGTTGATCAGCTGCAGAGTGGAGGGGGGCAGGGTTAAGGTTGCGGAGGTTACGGCTGGTAGTAGTGTGACATTTGGTGGGGTAGGCGTTGGAGGACGAGGAGATAGAGAAGGTAATCAGGTTGTGGTCAGAGAGAGGGAAGGGGGTGTTAGTGAGGGTAACAAAATCTCTCCATCTATTTTGGTGCTGAATGTGATAAATGTATGTTGTCGGAGCCTTGAGTCTAGTCAGGATGCCCGTGACATGTTCTCTTTTACTGTTTAGACAGTTCATCGGTAGAGATGTTGATAAGATCTGACAATTTCTGCCAAAAATGTTTTCCCTGTTGGCTGAGTGCACTCCAGGGTGAATCTAAAAGATCAAATTTCCCCATTTTTAAGTCTAATAGTCAAAGGTTTGCTAACAAAAAAAGGGCATGAGGTGGGCATTGTCTTCTGTACCAATGACAGCATGTTTGGACATATATGCAGAAATGTTTTTGTCTGGCACAGTGGTCAGGTCTGGAGGTGTGGGGGGACCTAATGGAATCTGGAAGCGCCCTTAAAGATAAGGACACCACAAATATCCAGCCCTATGTGAATAGGTAGAAGGTACATTGTACCCCAACTGATTAAACATTTACCATAGTCAATAAGCACACAGGTACATTTAAAAAAGTCATTTTTAAATCATAAAAACAGTGCTTTGAATCTACCATCAAGCATGTTGTCCAGAGATGCAGATCTGTGTCATTCACAATGAAGTACTTCAAGGAAAAAAAACGCTGATCTTTCTAACCCAAATACACCCAGGGGCGGACTGAACATTTGGAAACTCGGGCACTGCCCGAGGGCCCGGGGTCAGTAAAATGATTTGTAAATCACAAATGTTTAGAACAGATCGGGATCAACAGCTGTAACAATGTAACTGAGCCCTGGATTCCCCCTTGAAGAACAAGAGACACAAATGAGCAGTAAAAGGTGACTCAGTCCAGGCGTTAGATGATCTCTATGGTGGAGGATACCAGGGGTGGACTGACCATTTGGAAACTCGGGCAATGCCCGAGGGCCCGGGGTCAGTAGGGGGCCCCATGAGATTTCCCTGGTACCTTTTTCATAGGCTTTTTGAGTTTGGACAGGGACACAGGGGCCCTATGATCCCCTATTGCCTGGGGGCCCCATGAGTTGCCAGTCCGCCCCTGTCTACACCCATCTCCTCCAAACCAATAATATCACATGAGATATTTGGATCACATGACATTTTTTTCCAGTTATCTCATGCAATATTGAAAATGTCACTTCACTAGTACAAAATGTACAGTAAATACCGCATAAACTGACTCTAAAAGTCAATTCACGAAACAATATAAATAAATAAATAATGTTGAACAAGCCGTGGTTTAGTCACGCGTTATTCAAGGAATAGGTTTAATTAGCACTGATTGAAGAAACCGGCATTAGCCAGAGTCCCCCGAAGTACATCTAAAGTGCATCATCATGAACACCGGCCACCGATATAAACTGAAAAAGAAAAACCCCAACCCCCACTGATGCTTAGTTCTCGATGAATGATAGCTCAGCCGCCTCGCAAACTAAATAAACAAAGAGGCAGGGCCACCTGATGATGTCATAAATGACATCATAAATAAAGGATTTGTAAAAAACTACTTTTTTAATTTACTTTTCACACTTTTTTAGTGAATGAATAGGGGTAGTATGTACCTCTGCTCATTCACATGGGGGGTCCACGAGCTGGGGGGTAATTTTTTAAAAGGGGTTTCCAGATTTCAATAAGTTCCCGACCCATAGACCCCCACAACCACGTCCTAGGGCTGTGGGGAAGAGGCCCTTGTCCACATCAAAACGGGGACAGGGTGCTTTGGGGGGGACAGGGTGCTTTGGGGGGGAGTCCCCCCTGCCCTAAAGCACCCCCCCATGTTGATTGTGGCCTGGTATGATTCAGGAGGGAGGGCTTGCTCTTAATCCACTCCAAAGGGCCTGTTAAGTATTGGGGGGACCCCCATGTAATTTATTTTTTTTTACATTTTTAAAAGCTGGAAATTCTTTTGTTTTTACATTCTTTTGTCAATTGGGAAGCCTTTTGACAGCAGATGAGTCATGGTTTCTAAGGGTGTGGAGGCCTCCTGCTTCTTGGCAGCCATGTTGTTTTCTGGTTATTAAAGTGGAAGTAAAGGCCAAACCCAACTAATGCTAAACCTTCTCTCAGCTACAATCCAAGCCTAATCTATCTAGCCTTGTAAAGAGAAAATCACTATACTTACCTGTTCTGCAGCCTCTCCGGTCTGTTCCCAGGCTGAGCTGTCAGTGGTGACTTCAATGTGTGGGAATGTGCAGGAGAGGCAGGTGACAATGGAAGCCCCATAGTAAATCTACAGTATGGGTGACATCACTTCACAGGCTCTTCACAGCCGTTGTCGGATGTATCCTGTACACAGAGGGTGTCGCTGGATACTGGACCGGAGAGGCTGCAGAACAGGTAAGTATAGCGATTTTCTCTTTACAAGGCTAGATAGATTAGACTTAGAATGTGGCTGTGAGAAGGTTTAGCATTAGTTGGGTTTGGCCTTTACTTCCATGTTAAGGACGCTGCTTACCGCCGGCATTAATATACAGCTGGCTTTTACTACTAAAATATCGCATCACTTCATAACATAACTCATGGGGGGTTTTAGTAGCACTTCTTAGCAAACTGCAAAACAATTTTTGAAAAATGCTACAGCCTGGTACACATAGGCCAAATATCAGCCAGTTCAACAGAAACCATCAGACATTCAATGGCTGCCAGCACTGACTGGTGTGTTCTGGTGGGGGGGCGTCCCCCTGTCAGAGCACTATAGCTCAGAGGGGGCTCGCTGTACTAACATCGCATAATTTGTACAGAGAGCGCCTCCTGCTGGACTGAACAACATAATCATAGAGTGTACCGGTCAAAACAGGTATTTTACCGCAGATCTTTGTAGATACCGCTTTGTGAATTGAGCCCGCTGTGACTAGAAAGTGAAGGAGAAGCATCACACACATATCACTGTCACTCTTCTCTCTCCTCCTACCAGCATACTCCATGCACTGCAGAGCACAGGATTGGCTCCATGTGCTGCTTCTCCATCTCCTAATCTGAGCTCTGCTGTACAGGGGACTCAACAAGACTGATGCCAATTTATATTCAGGTACCTACACTGCTAGCTTTAAAAATAACAACATTCATGATGTATTGATGATTCCAGAACTGCATCAATGTGTGCCTTAGAAACATTGTGCTTACACATGATTGGATGATTAGTGAAGACCTGATTTACCTGATTCACTAAACTAAATAACATTCGTTTGCATTCTCTACTCCTTCAGTAAATGAACCCCAGTGATAGGATCTCATGAGATCACATGTCTTATTAAGACCTAAGATGGTCAATTCCCACCCCTGATGGTGTATACATCTATTGGTTATATCATGCGGATCCAATCAATATGTAGAGTCTTTGTTGTGTAACCAAAAAGTCCATAAGGAAGAATTTGCATCTTCTTGCTTATTTCAGCCAAAATAAGAGAAATTGTGATAAAAGTGATGATTTGTTTTGCTACTTGTCTGACTGAGTTCTTGTATCAGAGATTCCTCACTTGGTGACTTACCTCTCTGTGTGCAGCTGTAGCCGTCAGTATCTGAAGAAAAGGAAAAATGTAGATATGAGATCCCTACAAAAGCATTCTTCTCTACAAAAAGGGGCAACAACTTCAACTGTTCTGTTTGCTTAAATCCAACTACCCCCTCCCATCATAAAAGTCAACTCCCCCCTCCCATCATAAAAAAGTAAACTTCCCCCTTCCTTCATAAAAGTCAACTCCCCCTCCCATCAAACAAAAAGTAAATTCCCCCTTCCATCATAAAAGTCATTTCCCCCTCCCATCATAAAAGTCAATTTCCCCTCCCATCATAATATTTATCCCCCCCCCCATCATAAAAGTCAACTCTCCCCTCCCATCATAATAAATGCATATATAAGAGTATATATATATATATATATATATATATATATATTTATATACAGTTGTGCTCAAAAGTTTACATCCCCTGGCAGAAATTGTGAAATGTTGGCACTGATATTGAAAATATGACTGATCTGCCATAAAATGCTCTTTTATTGAAGGATGATGATCATATGAAGCCATTTCTTATCAAATAGTTGTTTAGCTCCTTTTTAAATCATAATGATAACAGAAATCACCCAAATGGCCCAGATCAGAAGTCTCCGCCCCCTGGATCAGAAGTCTCCGCCCCCTGGAATGTTTGGCCTTGGTACAGACACACAAGGTGACACACACGGGGTACAATGCCAATTAGAGGTTAATGTCCCTCATCTGTGGCTTTTTAAATTGCAATCAGTGTCAGTGTATAAATAGTCAATGAGTTTGTTAGCTCTTACATGGAAGCACTGACTAGGCTAGATACTGAGCCATGGGGATCAGAAAAGAACTGTCAAAAGTCCTGCGTAACAAGGTAATGGATCTTTATAAAGATGGAAAAGGACATAAAAAGATGTCCAAAGCCTTGAATATGCCAATCAGTACTGTTACATCACCTATTAAGAAGTGGAAAGTTCAGGGATCTCTTGATACCAAGCTAAGGTCAGGTAGACCAAGAAAGATTGCAGCCACAACTGACAGAAGAATTGTCCGGGATTCAAAGAATCCACAGGCAACCTCAAACAAAATCCAGGCTGCTCTGGAAAAAGATGGTGTGGTTGTTTTTAAGGAGTACAATACGGTGATACTTGAACAAAAATGAGCTGTTTGGTCGAGGTGCCAGAATGAAGCTTTTACTGCACCAATGCCACCAACAAGCCCAGTTACAATATGCCTGGCAACACCTTAACATGCCTAACCGGGCTTTCTTGTGTCATTGATGCAGTAAAGGCTTCTTTCTGGCACATTGACCATGTTGACCCAGTGTTTGAGGGGTGTGGTGTGGGGGACTTATCAAAATCTGGAATTTCCTTCAAGATATGGGTGGGGCCCATATATCCAGCCCCCTTTTATAAATACGTACAGGGTATATAGTACCTTTGGTCCTCTATTAAAAAAGGGAAATAAATCCAGCATTGTAAACCCACCCTTATCCATGTCATCCAGTCATGTATCCTTGTCAGTGACAAAGATCTACATCCATAGATCACAAAAAGAAAACATAAAGTGATGAAAATTCATGAATCCCTCTGACTTACATTCCCAACTTCAAGAAATCAGATGTATTCATGCATTGTCATCTCTGGATCCATCATCTATTATATGTTTATGTACAACCTCCGAGGAGGAATGAGATAAACGTGTTGAATATATATATATATTGTGTATGTACAGTGTATGTACTGCATAATAACTTATTTAATTATCCGCTGTGGTGGGAGTTTGTTTTCTTCTTTGGGTGTAGTTATATTTATTGTGTTGGTTTTCCATGTCTGATCACTAATGAGCAAGAGAAAGGGCGGCGACCCCTGAGACATTCATTCTTCCTTCCTGGTGAAATGTACATTTGAATAAAGACAATGCAGGATCTGTGCTCCATCATTTATGAATATACTGTACTGTATATACTGTATATATACTGAAGGCAAAATGGGGTCCAACCTGTTACTAGCAAGGTGTACCTAATAAGGTGGCCGGTGAGCGTATATATATATATATGCCAACACAAAACAAGAAGATCAACAAAAATAAATGTAAATGTAATAAAACTATATATTGATAAATATTTTACTATTTTACATTTTTTAGGGGTGATGCCCGGAGGTTTAACTATACTTTGAAAAAGGAGATGCTTTTGTGACTAATGTATTGTAAACCACAAAGAATCTTTTCAATATATTTAATAATAAATAGTTTTATTTTACTTGATCTTTTTGTATTGTTTTGACAACCTAGAAATCAGATATATTGTTTTTGTGGTTAAATCTTTATATAGAGTATATATTGTTTTTGGTCTAAGGTAATCAGGGATGTGGTGCCGTTTGATCGTCCATCAATCCATTGTACAATATTTATTAGATATGAGATATTTGTATACTTAATGCTCACTGATTGATAGAAATATGATTTACTTTTTTGCTGCTCTGTGTTATCATGGATATTGTTTTTATGTCTGTTTAAAGCCCAGGTGAAGGGGGTTTATTAATGTTTGGTTGGTTACATTTGTAGCTGTTAAATATTCTACTTTTGGTTCAGAATCTTTTTGCCCTTCCAGGTTGGAGTGAAACACTCACTTTTGTTGTTTCTTTATTACGTTTTCACTGATTGCATGCTTTCCTACCATTTTATATTGTTTGTAGGGGAGCAGCCTAAACCTTTCACAAGGCAGAGGAATATTTTGGGCTTGAGTGAGTTTTTTTCTATAACTGGATCAGTATGACAGCCAGGCGATTAGCATTCTCTGAAGGTGGCCGACAATGGCAGCCCTGATATTTGTCTCTGTATATTTTGTATTTATTGTATCAAATCCACAGTGATTTTCATTACAAATTCCCCATCCTGATAGTATCCTCAATTCTGTCATAAAAGAGGAAAACTCTGGAAAGAGAATGATAACTTACCAGGAGTCAGAGAGGTGGTGAACTCTGAAACAAGAAAAATCAGAAAAGAGATTATATGGAGAAAAGGAACATTAATAAATCTGATTTGTGTCACTCCATCTGCTGCACCTTTTCTTTCAACAGATGGAGCATTAAACTGACATTTCAGTATTTTTACAAACCCGCAGGGATACATTCCTGATATATTACAATAGACAATATTACAATTGCTGGGGGGTCTATTGTTGCTGGATGTATTTTCTGTTGCTGGGGGGTCTATTGTTGCTGGATGCTAGGAATCTGATTTATTGCTTTTCTTGTTATCATGTCTTAGCATGTCTTATTTGTTTCTGTATTCTCTAAAGGGGGCTATACTAGGAGGTGGGTAGGGGGAGCAACCAATGGATGATGCTCGGAGGTAGGTAGGGGGTGAAGACAAAGTGTGACTCAGAAGGGGGGAGTACTCTGAGAAAAAAACCCTGCCTGGAAGTGTTACAATACTGAGCGTGGAACAACACATCTGATGCTAGACCTGCTTTATAGTTCCTTTCCTGTCATTATTCTTAGTGTATTCATGAGATAGAATATGAATATCATACTGCCACTCAAATGCCACATCCCTATATACCTCCAAAATGTAAAAACATTAATTATGTCAGACTTTGCTGGCATTAAAGGGGCACACATAGTAATTCATTAAAAAAAGGAAACATTTTATTACAAACAAGATGGATACATTAAAATCACATTAAGATCATAACAGGTCAATAAAATCTAATGTGTGTTTGTTGTACAACTTTGACACCAGCTGCTGCTTATTTACCACATATAGGTTTATAATATATTCAAATAAATGGCCAATTGCCTCCTTCAAGAAATATGTTGTGTGGAAATAAATCGTCATAGGGACTTATTTCTACCAAAAACTCTTTTTTTTTTAAAGTGCTTCTTTATAAATATCTTGAGGATCTTCCTGACAATAGAGGTTAGCTCTGAGGAAGAAGGCTTGACCTTGACACCAACATGTGCTAGATAGCCTCACCTATTTCATTTCATTTTATACACTGGAGAGGTAATCTTCTCATACATTCCGTCTCTGAGGACGTGACAGCACCATATACCTAGGATTTGATGATTTTTTTTCTCTTTTCTGAGTATTTTAATAAAAAAAAGTTGAAAATTTAATGATGTCAGAAGGTTTTGCACTAGACTATTGAGTTCTTTCTTTTTTCTGTTTCTTTAGTATCAAAGATTACCCGGGTCACAAGGAAGCTGCGAGGCCTGGAATAATCTCTGCACACTTTTAGTTCTGAACAGTATTAAAGGAGGAAAACTCTTCAGCCCCGTGTCCTAAATCTGTATCCTTCAACACTGGAGCGCTGATATTGTATGTATATTTAAAGGAACCGGTCTGTAGGTACTTGATAAAGAGTTCAATCCCTTTTTAAATATAGGCACCACACTGGCCTTGCACCAATCCATTGGTACTAAGACAGCTATTAAAAATATTTCAAAATTAATTTAATCAGAGCTCAGCTCTTTAAGGACACATGGGTGTAAGCCATCTGGTCCTGATGTTTGGTTCACTTTTTATTTGTCTGTCTCTGGACCTATCGATTTTGAGCCATTGTAGTTCATTTGAGGCTGTGGTAATAGTATCTTCATTATGGGCCTGAGCTCCTACAATTTCTTTTATACTAAGAGCTAAGGAAAGTATTTTATAGATTTGCTTCCTTTTGGCCCCAGTCACCAACTATGAGCTATCCCGTAAAGGGACCTTCATGCTGAGACAATTTTTTACTAGTAACATGTTTAAATACTTTTTTTGGGGAGGGGTTATTTGTATCTTTCCCAACCAGTTTTTTTTTCCTGGCAGATTTATGAGTTTTCATACACAATGTATTATATACATATTATAGCATTAAATGTTCTGGGACCCTATCAATCTTGATATTTAAGGGGAATATTGATGCACTTTTTGCATATTCTAAGTGAAGGATCTACACCTCCCTTGTTGGGTCTGTAGATGTTTTATTGAGGAATGGATCTAGGTCCTCCATATGTTGTCTGCTCTCCCCCATCAATCACTATGCCATAGACCACCCCTAACCCTCCCACCCAGGTTGAATCACATCAGGTGACTTGAATCTACTCACCAGCCATCCCATGGGGAGCGCACAGCAGGACCAGGAGAAGGAGAAGAGACATTGTCCTTCTCATTGTGGATTCTCCTTTCTGTATCAATCCGTCATCAACACAAACTGCTCTGAGTGTTGGTTTGTTCACAAATACGATATCAGCCTTGCTGCTGTTCTTTTATAACATTTCTTTACAAGTTCCTTGTCCTTTGGCACATTCCACATTATATTTAATATTGACTTCCTTATACTCTACCATTACTGTCACACCAAAAATGTTACTCCAAATCATTATTAACAAAGCACCTGAACATCCACTGAGACCTCGGGGTAAATCATTTAAATATTTCCAGTAAATGACCTCAATGAGCTATCTAGCTATTATAAGAAAAAAACGCTCTCTGCAGTTAATGAACAGAGATATTTAGTACCCAGAATAAAGAAAAACTTGCAAAACTCTATAAACTACTTAGAAACTGGCTTTTGTTGCATACATTTGTAAATACATGTTGAAGTTACATGGTTGTGCCAAGGCACCTCGGTAGAGTGCGATTCCTTACTCAGAACGGAATCCCCAACAAGTGGAATGTATACAGTCAGGTCCATAAATATTAGAACATCGACACAATTCTAACATTTTTGGCTCTATACACCACCACAATGGATTTGAAATGAAACGAACAAGATGTGCTTTAACTGCAGACTATCAGCTTTAATTTGAGGGTATTTACATCCAAATCAGGTGAACGGTGTGGGAATTACAACAGTTTGCATATGTGCCTCCCACTTGTTAAGGGACCAAAAGTAATGGGACAGAATAATAATCATAAATCAAACTTTCACTTTTTAATACTTGGTTGCAAATCCTTTGCAGTCAATGACAGCCTGAAGTGTGGAACGCATAGACATCCCCAGACGCTGGGTTTCATCCCTGGTGATGCTCTGCCAGGCCTCTACTGCAACTGTCTTCAGTTCCTGCTTGTTCTTGGGGCATTTTCCCTTCAGTTTTGTCTTCAGCAAGTGAAATGCTCAATCGGATTCAGGTCAGGTGATTGACTTGGCCATTGCATAAAATTCCTTCGAAAGAGGGTATACAGTTGAGTTTCCTCTTGTTGTGCCCTGTGGTTCCCTGTAGTTGGATGCTCCATTAGTAGAAGGCCCACGCACCTCTGAACTTTCACAAAGCACCTATAATTTGGGATGTTCTGATCTGGTAGGAGGCTGTGTGTGTCACGTGGTGGCCGGATTCACTGGTGGCCGGATTCCAAACAAGATCTTTTTGGGTGGAACTAAAGGGAATGTTTTATTTATACTTCAACACACGGTGTTAATGGACTATTTCAATTATGTGGTGTTATTGACATTTTATTGGTACATTTATGTATTTGAGATCACTTTCACATTCATGAATATTTAAATGTACAGGATCTGAACCTCCCTTGTTGGGTTCCAATTTTCTTTTTCTAGGCAAGCAATGGAACTAGACCCTTCATACATTTCTAATCCCCACCATGAGCCGCTATGCCATAGACCACCTTAACCCTCCCACCCAGGTTTAATCACATCAGCTGTCATGGGGAGCACACAGCCGGACCCGAAGGAAGAGACATCCAGCTTCTCATTGTAGAATCTCCTTTCTGTATCGATTCTTCATGAACACAAACTTCTCCCAACAATTATTCTTTCACAAGTACAATGTCTGCTTTGTTGCCCCTCAAAAGGGAAAACCACAACAATGCCTCTCGGTGCATTCCTTATCATATTACATGTTGACTTCCTTATACTTTGCCATGTTTGCTACTCAAAAAAATGTTTTTGTTGTCGCCCGAAGCATTATTAACAAACTAACCGAACACTCCTTGACACTTCGAGGTAAATAAGTTAAATATTTTCAGTAAATTACCTTTTCTTTATTGTAAGCGAAGTATGACCATTATGTCACCTTTTCTTCACAGTTTAGCTCTTTGAATAGATCTTCAATATATTAATATTTTAGCACCAGATAGGCAATGAAAATAGAAGATGAGCTCCCTGGATATTCACACCTAACACAACCCAATATTTGTTTTTCTCCTGGTGCCTTCCTTTGGGACCTCTTCTTGGGGATATTTTGGGCGCTCATTCAGAAAACTGCATTGGCTAGACTGCCTCAGCTTTGGTTTCTTAGATGTAGTCCAATTTATATATTGTGTTCTGCTGGTGGGGAGCTTTCCCGGCCGGCAGGACACAAGGCTCACTGCTGCTCACCAGAGGCTATAGCCACTGGCCAAAATCGCATGTGCAAAATCCAACAGGCTGGCTGTACTGAAGTCAATCAATGGATCAACTTGGATACAACCAGCCTGCCCATAGATGGGTCAAATCTTGGCCAGTCCAGCTGAGATTCCATCCATGGATGGCTGGCTTTAGTATATTACACTTTTCTTTTAATTTTAATGTGTTTATTTCATGCTGCAAGGAGATTAAATAAAACATCACATTAAAGTGTTACTAAACCCACAACAGTACAATCAGTCTGTAGATGCAGTAAAGCACGCTTGTTATACTCAATGTGGAACCTAAGGGGTTAATTATCTGCATTGTGTATAAAAGCTGTTTGATCCTGTCTTCTCTTCTTCTTCTACTGTCCCCAATCCATCTGTTGATAGTACAAAGCTCCAGGAATCACTCTGTGCATGCTCAGTTTGGTGTGTATGGCTAGAGAGTTTTTTTTTTCTTTAGGAGGATGCATGTGATCAGCACAAGGCCAATCAGCACTGTCCAGACAGAGGGTCAGGGGTCCTGCAGTATCATAGGACAGTTAGAGGGGAATGAAAACTCCTCCTACAAGCATTAACCAGTGCTCTGCTGGACACTGATAGAAGTCACAAGACCGCTATATACTGCTGGTGAGAAAAGGTATTTAGCAGTTTATATTTACTAAAATAATTACATTTCCATATTCTGTGTACTGTGGGAGACCAGATATAGTGAATGCGGGGTCCGGGGAGATGAGATATAGTGAATGCGGGGTCCGGGGAGAGCGGATATAGTGAATGCGGGGTCCGGGGAGAGCGGATATAGTGAATGCGGGGTCTGGGGAGAGCGGATATAGTGAATGCGGGGTCCGGGGAGACCAGATATAGTGAATGCGGGGTCCAGGGGGAGTGGATATAGTGAATGCGGGGTCCGGGGAGAGCAGATATAATGAATGCGGGGTCCGGGGAGAGCGGATATAGTGAATGCGGGGTCCGGGGAGAGCGGATATAGTGAATGCAGTGTCCGGGGAGAGTGGATATAGTGAATGCGGGGTCCGGGGAGAACGGATATAGTGAATGCAGGGTCTGGGGAGAGCGGATATAGTGAATGCAGGGTCCGGGGAGAGCGGATATAGTGAATGCAGGGTCCGGGGAGAGCGGATATAGTGAATGCGGGGTCCAGGGAGAGTGCATATAGTGAATGCGGGGTCCAGGGAGAGTGGATATAGTGAATGCAGGGTCCGGGGAGAGCGGATATAGTGAATGCAGGGTCCGGGGAGAGCGGATATAGTGAATGCAGGGTTCGGGGAGAGCGGATATTGTGAAAGCGGGGTCCGGGGAGAGCGGATATAGTGAATGCAGGGTCCGGGGAGAGCGGATATAGTGAATGCAGGGTCCGGGGAGAGCGGATATAGTGAATGGAGGGTCCGGGGAGAGCAGATAGAGTGAATGCGGGGTCCAGGAAGAGCGGATATAGTGAATGCGGGTTCCGGGGAGAGCGGATATAGTGAATGCGGGGTTCGGGGAGAGCGGATATAGTGAAAGCGGGGTCCGGGGAGAGCGAATATAGTGAATGCGGGGTCCGGGGAGAGCGGATATAATGAATGCGGGGTCCGGGGAGAGTGGATATAGTGAATGCGGGGGTCCAGTGAGAGCGGATATAGTGAATGCGGGGGTCCGGGGAGTGAGGATATAGTGGATGCAGAGTCCGGGGAGACTAGATATAGTGAATGCAGGGTCCGGGGAGACCAGATATAGTGAATGCGGGGTTCGGGGAGAGTGGATATAGTGAATGCGGGGTCCGGGGAGAGCGGATATAGTGAATGCGGGGTCCAGGGAGGGCGGATATAGTGATTGCGGGGTCCGGGGAGAGCGAATATAGTGAATGCGGGGTCCTGGGAGAGCAGATATAGTGAATGCGGGGTCCGGGGAGAGCGGATATAGGGAATGCGGGGATCCGTGGAAAGCGGATATAGTGAATGCAGGGTCCGGGGAGAGCGGATATAGTGAATGCAGGGTCCGGGGAGAGCGGATATAGTGAATGCAGGGTCCGTGGAGAGCGGATATAGTGAATGCGGGTTCCGGGGAGAGCGGATATAGTCAATGCAGGGTCCGGGGAGAGCGGATATAGTGAATGCAGGGTCCGGGGAGAGCAGATAGAGTGAATGCGGGGTCCAGGAAGAGCGGATATAGTGAATGCGGTGTCCGGGGAGAGCGGATTTAGTGAATGCGGGGTCCGGGGAGAGCGGATATAGTGAATGCGGGGTCCGGGGAGAGCGGATATAGTGAATGCGGGGTCCGGGGAGAGAGGATATAGTGAATGCGGGGTCCGGGGAGAGTGGATATAATGAATGCGGGGTCCAGTGAGAGCGGATATAGTGAATGCGGGGGTCCGGGGAGTGAGGATATAGTGGATGCAGAGTCCGGGGAGACTAGATATAGTGAATGCGGGGTCCGGGGAGACCAGATATAGTGAATGCGGGGTCCGGGGAGAGTGGATATAGTGAATGCGGGGCCCGGGGAGAGCGGATATAGTGAATGCGGGGTCCAGGGAGAGCGGATATAGTGAATGCGGGGTCCGGGGAGAGCGAATATAGTGAATGCGGGGTCCTGGGAGAGCAGATATAGTGAATGCGGGGTCCGGGGAGAGCGGATATAGGGAATGCAGGGTCTGGGGAGAGTGGATATAGTGAATGCGGGGTCCGGGGAGAGCGGATATAGGGAATGCAGGGTCCGGGGAGAGCGGATATAGGGAATGCAGGGTCCGGGGAGAGCGGATATAGTGAATGCAGGGTTCGGGGAGAGCGGATATAGTGAATGCAGGGTCCAGGGAGACCAGATATAGTGAATGTCGGGTCCGGGGAGAGCGAATATAGTGAATGCGGGGTCCGGTGAGAGGGGATATAGTGAATGCGGGGTCCGGGGAGAGCAGATATAGTGGATGCAGAGTCCGGGGAGACCAGATATAATGAATGCAGGGTCCGGGGAGAGCGGATATAGTGAATGCGGGGTCCAGGGAGAGCGGATATAGTGAATGCGGGGTCCGGGGAGAGCGGATATAGTGAATGCGGGGTCCGGGGAGACCGGATATAGTGAATGCGGGATCCGGGGAGAGCGGATATAGTGAATGCGGGGTCCGGGGAGAGCGGATATAGTGAATGCAGGGTCCGGGGAGAGCGGATATAGTGAATGCAGGGTCCGGGGAGAGCGGATATAGTGAATGCAGGGTCCAGGGAGACCAGATATAGTGAATGTCGGGTCCGGGGAGAGCGAATATAGTGAATGCGGGGTCCGGTGAGAGGGGATATAGTGAATGCGGGGTCCGGGGAGAGCAGATATAGTGGATGCAGAGTCCGGGGAGACCAGATATAATGAATGCAGGGTCCAGGGAGAGCGGATATAGTGAATGCGGGGTCCGGGGAGAGCGGATATAGTGAATGCGGGGTCTGGGGAGAGCGAATATAGTGAATGCGGGGTCCTGGGAGAGCAGATATAGTGAATGCGGGGTCCGGGGAGAGCGGATATAGGGAATGCGGGGATCCGTGGAAAGCGGATATAGTGAATGCAGGGTCCGGGGAGAGCGGATATAGTGAATGCAGGGTCCGGGGAGAGCGGATATAGTGAATGCAGGGTCCGTGGAGAGCGGATATAGTGAATGCGGGTTCCGGGGAGAGCGGATATAGTCAATGCAGGGTCTGGGGAGAGCGGATATAGTGAATGCAGGGTCCGGGGAGAGCAGATAGAGTGAATGCGGGGTCCAGGAAGAGCGGATATAGTGAATGCGGTGTCCGGGGAGAGCGGATTTAGTGAATGCGGGGTCCGGGGAGAGCGGATATAGTGAATGCGGGGTCCGGGGAGAGCGGATATAGTGAATGCGGGGTCCGGGGAGAGCGGATATAGTGAATGCGGGGTCCGGGGAGAGTGGATATAATGAATGCGGGGTCCAGTGAGAGCGGATATAGTGAATGCGGGGGTCCGGGGAGTGAGGATATAGTGGATGCAGAGTCCGGGGAGACTAGATATAGTGAATGCGGGGTCCGGGGAGACCAGATATAGTGAATGCGGGGTCCGGGGAGAGTGGATATAGTGAATGCGGGGCCCGGGGAGAGCGGATATAGTGAATGCGGGGTCCAGGGAGAGCGGATATAGTGAATGCGGGGTCCGGGGAGAGCGAATATAGTGAATGCGGGGTCCTGGGAGAGCAGATATAGTGAATGCGGGGTCCGGGGAGAGCGGATATAGGGAATGCAGCGTCTGGGGAGAGTGGATATAGTAAATGCAGGGTCCGGGGAGAGCGGATATAGTGAATGCAGGGTCCGGGGAGAGCGGATATAGTGAATGCAGGGTCCAGGGAGACCAGATATAGTGAATGTCGGGTCCGGGGAGAGCGAATATAGTGAATGCGGGGTCCGGTGAGAGGGGATATAGTGAATGCGGGGTCCGGGGAGAGCAGATATAGTGGATGCAGAGTCTGGGGAGACCAGATATAATGAATGCAGGGTCCGGGGAGAGCGGATATAGTGAATGCGGGGTCCAGGGAGAGCGGATATAGTGAATGCGGGGTCCGGGGAGAGCGGATATAGTGAATGCGGGGTCCGGGGAGACCGGATATAGTGAATGCGGGATCCGGGGAGAGCGGATATAGTGAATGCGGGGTCCGGGGAGAGCGGATATAGTGAATGCAGGGTCCGGGGAGAGCGGATATAGTGAATGCAGGGTCCGGGGAGAGCGGATATAGTGAATGCAGGGTCCAGGGAGACCAGATATAGTGAATGTCGGGTCCGGGGAGAGCGAATATAGTGAATGCGGGGTCCGGTGAGAGGGGATATAGTGAATGCGGGGTCCGGGGAGAGCAGATATAGTGGATGCAGAGTCCGGGGAGACCAGATATAATGAATGCAGGGTCCGGGGAGAGCGGATATAGTGAATGCGGGGTCCAGGGAGAGCGGATATAGTGAATGCGGGGTCCGGGGAGAGCGGATATAGTGAATGCGGGGTCTGGGGAGAGCGGATATAGTGAATGCGGGATCCGGGGAGAGCGGATATAGTGAATGCGGGATCCGGGGAGAGCGGATATAGTGAATGCGGGGTCCGGGGAGAGCGGATATAGTGAATGCGGGATCCGGGGAGAGCGGATATAGTGAATGCGGGGTCCGGGGAGAGCGGATATAGTGAATGCGGGATCCGGGGAGAGCGGATATAGTGCTTACTAATAAATTAAACCAATGTGGTCATAATCTGGAACAAGCCTTTAGAAGTGCGGGGGCAGAAGTGGTGATGGCCATCGAGAATTACACCCCAGAAGACCACATGAAGACTCGCGGGCGAAGTGCTGACATACAAGAGGTGATCTGTAATGCTTTGAAAGATATACGGTTCCGACTGGACCAAGCAAGGGATCCAATGAAAGAACTCTTGGGACGCAAGAAATTCCTTCTGAAATTCACATACAAATCTGCAGCTGAGGAGATAAAATCTAAAGCCAAAGAAAGGGAGTATGAGCGGCTGAAAGCTCTGGCAGATAAAAACTGGTTTTATAAATTTCCATACGGTAAATAACACAAATATTCACGATCCTTCACAAATTCATAATAAAAATGCTTCTTGACCAATGACAATGAATTCAGCTTTTCTAGTGATCTTGATGGGATGAATGAACAATTGTTTGTAGAATGGATGAAACATTTCCATTTTTGGGAGAAAATGCTGATGACGCCAATGCTGATCATATAGGCAAAATCCTAGGCATTTGGTCATGTGATCTCTGCTGAAGGATCAGAGCCCCGATGGGCTGATTCTCCCGACCTACAGTAGGTCTTCACTCTTGGTCACCACGACATGGAGCACGGAGCAGCATTCTCTCCAGAAAATATACAGCATGTATGGGCTCGGTCACCCTTTATTTGTTTACCCCAGAAAGCATGTTGAAGTATGATTATTATTATTATTATTATTATACAAGATTTATATAGCAGGTTGGGCGGCACAGTGGCTTAGTGGTTAGCACTTCTGCCTTGCAGTAATTGGGTCATAAGTTCGATTCCCAACCATGGCACCTCCTCCATTGAGTTTGCATGTTCTCCCTATGTTTGCATGGGTTTCCTCCGGGTACTCTGGTTTCCTCCCACATTCCAAAGACATGCTGGTAGGTTAATTGGCTCCTGTCTAAATTGTCCTAGTTTCATCCCTGGCCATGCGGGATCTCCTGCATGGTGGGGGTTGGGGAAAGACCTGGCAACCTACCCTGTAAAATAATTGCTAAGAGAATTCATGGAAAGTCGCTTACGAGTGATGGTATATGCAATCACCAAGGGTCAAATACAACTGAATGGATAGATAGATACATAGATAGATATAACCAGGGGCGGACTGACAACTCATGGGGCCCCTGGGCAATAGGGGATCATGGGGCCCCTGTGTCCTCGCCCACACTAAAACCACACCCAAAAAAGCCTATGAAAGATACCAGGGGTATCTCATGGGGCCCCCTACTGACCCAGGGCCCTCGGGCAGTGCCTAAGTACCTGAATGGTCAGTCTGCCGCTGGATATAGCAGATTAGAAATTTTACAAACAGATTGTCCAGAACTTTACAAAACAAAGAGAGACAGTACAGTTCCATTACAATTCAATACAACAGGAATAGGAGGGCCCTAGTCTTGAAAGCCTACACTCTAGCTCTTATGCCAACATCTACATGTGGGGTTTTCTTTAGAATTTGACTTTCTTTACTACAGGTTTGAATATAAAAGTAAATCTCTGGCTCATCAGTTTATAATTTCATCTCTAAAGTACCATAATATTCATGTATTTGTTAATTCCTAGAAAAAAAAAACAAGATAAGAACATGAACACAATTGCGCATTCTTTGTGAATGTCCACCTTCTTCCCTTGCACAGGGAGCAGCCTTCTGGCCTTTAGTAAATCAACCCAAATGTGTATCAATTCACTGCAAAGTGAACACTCTCAACTACTACAGGTTTGCATATAAAAGCAAATATTTCATCAATTTGTGATTTAACCTCTAAAGTACCATAATATTCATGTATTTGTTGATTCCTAGAAAAAAAAACAAGATATGAAAACTAATTAGATTTGTTTTGGTACCACAATATGAATATATATATATATATATATATATATATATATATATATATATTATATATATATATATATTTATTGTATACACTGTACGTTTATCAGGAATTTCAAGCATATAGAACACAATAAAAGTGAAAATCGACTGACATTATAGCATGACAATCAAAAGGTATAGAAGTACAATCATACTGTCTAGATAAGTGGTTCTCAACCTGTGGGTTGGGACCCCTTTGGGGGTCGAATGACCCTTTCACAGGGGTCGCCTAAGACCATTGGGAAAACACATATTTCCAAAGTGTAAAGAGCAGCTACTGTGTAGAAAGCAGCTACTGTGTAGAAAGCAGCAGTATTGGAGGTAAAATGACACTTCATGAATTATAATTACTGGGTAAATAATTTTATGTTTGGGGGTCACCACAACATGAGGAACTGTAGTAAAGGGTCGCGGCATTAGGAAGGTTGAGAAGCACTGGTCTAGATAAACCATAGTCACATGCAGACAACATGGAATATAGGCAGAGTATTTTCCCATAATCCCATAGTGGTAACCTTTCTTGCATGGAATGTAGAGGGAAAACTAACAGGAGGGTTGGATGACTGAGTATTAGGGGAGGTACAATTTCCAGTGATAAGCCAATAACAGGGTTCTACACTAGATAACTTAACAGAGTGAAATGAAGAGGGGAAAAGTAAGGGTCAAGTTGCCCTCAGAAACAACACAGGTCTAACTGGGGGAGGGGTATGTATGAAGAATAAGTAGATGCATTGAAGATCGATGTCATAGAAGGCCTGGATTCTTTCTTGGATACACAGAATATAACTGGATAGAACATTTATAGGGAAAGTTGATCCAGGGAATATCCGATTGCCTCTCGGGGGATCAGGAAGGAATTTTTCCCCTGCAGGAGCAAATTGGATCGTGCTTTGCTGGGTTTTTTTGCCTTCCTCTGGATCAACTGTGGATGTAGGATTATAACTTTTTTTTTAATGGTTGAACTGGATGGACTTTTGTCTTTTTTCAGCCAGACTATGTAACTATGTAAGATCAATGTCATAGGACTGAGAATTTATATTAATATATAGAGAGAACAAATCACAAGTTTAAATATTTTGGTTTTCAGGCCTTTATTGGCAATATTTGAAAACTGAGATTTTTTCTATGATTTATTATTATTATTATTATTATACAGTATTTATATAGTGCTTAAAGGTTTGCTCAGTGCTGTACATTATAGTGGGAGACAGAAAATGATGTACAGCGCTGAGCAAACCTTTTAGCGCTATATAAATCAATTTATCAATTAATATCCAGATAAAAAAATTCAAAAAAAGAAAAAGAAAATAAGTTTAGCTACACACCACAAATGGAAATATTTCACTTTTCAGGCCTTTAGTGACAATATTTCAACTCTGAGATGTTATTTCTTTTTCTGATATGTAACTTACTAACTCTATCAATAATAATACAAACTCTAAGAGAGATAAAGTGAATTTTAGAAACAATTTACATTTTTAAATATTTTAGTTATTAGACCTTTAGTGGCAATATTTCAACTCCATGATGTTATTTCTTTTTCTGATTTGTCAATTAAAATCCTTATTAAGAAAAAAAAATATAGAGAGAAAGAAGAGAATTTTAAGAACAAACCACAACTGGAAATATTTTAGTTTACATTGGACATATTTCAGTTTTTAGACCTTTAGTGACAATATTTCAACTCTGAGATGTCATTTATTTTTCTGATTTGTAACTTACCAACCTTATCAATAATAATACAAATTCAAAGAAAGATAAAGAAAAGAATTTTAGGAACAATTTACCTTTTTAAATATTTTAGTTATTAGGCCTTTAGTGGCAACATTTCAACTCCATGGTGTTATTTCTTTTTCTGATTTGTCAATTACAATCCTTATTAAGATTACATGCTCAGGGGAGGAGTGTGCGGATGACGTCATGACGTTGCCATTCATCGGGATAGCGGCTTGTAGTACTCTACTAACGGCTCTTGATATGACATTACAGCAGGCAATAGCATTCATTAAGTGGCCCCGTGCTTTGCCTTGCATTAAGGGTGGTGTCTGCTTTGAGCATGTGCAGGACTCTGCTGCTGAGATGATACTGCCATCTAGTGTCTAATCAGTACATCACCGGATGTTCATCATACATGGTGCAAAGTACACCTCCGGAACGTATTTCATATGTTTTAATTGATGAATTAAAGTTTAAAAGGATAAAGCTCTAAAGTGAGTTATTTTTTAAGAGGAATACAGCCGATACCAAGATGTTTATCAGGATGGAGCTCACTTTGGAGTCTTCATTCAGCAAGCTGATCTTCTGAGTACATATGGGTCCAAAAGTGCAGTTAGATTGTAACATTGCATAATGTGAGGTCACACTGCGTGAGGTGAGCAGATATATGATGGAGGATGTATGTTCATATATGTATATATATTGTTAATGTATATATATGTATATATATATATATTTTTTTTTTTTTTTAATATATTTTTATTTCAATATTAATAATTTTTCAATTATTTTATCTTCTATATATCTATTTTTTTTTCACTTTTTTGTTTTTTCTTATATGAGGATTGTGCCATTGTTTCATGTAGCGCAGCATTTTTTCACTTCACAATATGATTGTAAAATATTTTCGTTATTAGGCCTTTAGTGACAGTATTTCAACTCTGAGATGTCATTTCTTTTTCTGATTTGTAACGTACCAACTCTATCAATAATAATACAAATTCATATAAAAGATAAAGAAGAACATTTTAAGAACACTTTACATTTTTAAAACAATCAGTTTTTTATTCTTATCAATAATAATAAAAACTCAAAGAGAGATAAAGTGAATTTTAGAAACAATTTACATTTTTAAAATATTTTAGTTTTCAGACCTTTAGTGACAATATTTCAACTCTGAGATGTCATTTCTTTTTCTGATTTGTAAATTACCAACCTTAACAATAATAATAAAAATTCAAAGAAAGATAATGAAGAGAATTTGAATATCAATTTACAATTTTACAATATTTTAGTTTTTAGGCCTTTAGTGACAATATTTCAACCTCATGATGTTATTTCTTTTTCTGATTTGCCAATCAAAATCCTTATTAAGATAAAAAAAATATATATAGAGAGAAGAGAATTTTAAAGACAAATAATAGATTTAAAGATTTTGGTTTTCAGGCCATTATTGGCAATATTTGAAAAATGTTTTTTTTTATGACTTGTCAATTAATATCCATATTAAGATAAAAAAATTCAAAGAAAGAAAGAAGAAGAGAATTTTAGGAACAAACCCCAATTGGAAATATTTTAGTTTTCAGACCTTTAGTGACAATATTTCAACTCTGAGATGTCATTTCTTTTTCTGATTTGTAAATTACCAACCTTAAAAATAATAATAAAAATTCGAAGAAAGATAACGAAGAGAATTTTAATATCAATTTACAATTTTACAATATTTTAGTTTATAGACCTTTAGTGACAATATTCAGTGATGTTATTTCTTTATATGATTTTCAATTAGTATCCTTAATACGATGAAACAAATTTAAAGAAATATAGAGATGAAAATTTTAAGAGCAAATCACATTTTAAATATTTTGGTTTCCAGGTCTTTAGTGGCAACATTTCAGTTCTGAGACTTAAAATTTTATGTATGGTCAATGATTATCCATATTAAGATAATAAACATTGAAAGAATGAAAAAAAGAATTTTAAGAAAAAAAACAGTATCTTCCATCTTGCTTGATGTCAGTCTTTGCTTTTACTGTCTTATCTCTAGTCTAATCCTAGTTTAATAACCATTGATGTGTAAATGTTTTTGTTTATTTTTGTTTATTTTTTATTTATTTGTTTCCTCTCAGAGATTGTTTCTTTTAACATTCTGCTAAAACTTTGAGATGTAGTACTGCTTGGACCTTGAAGAAGGGGACAGCTTGTCCTGAAAATTGTATGGTAGTGCAAATAGAACAAGTATCATGGACAGTACTCAATTGTTTCTAAAAAAAAGAACACGATTGGAAATATTTTAGTTTTCAGGACTTTAGTGGCAATATTTAAACTCTGAGATGCTATTTATTCTTCTGATCTGTCATTTACCATTCTTATCAATAATAATAAAAACTCAAAGAGAGATAAAGTGAATATTAAAAACAATTTACATTTTTAAAATATTTTAGTTTTTAGGCCTTTAGTGACAATATTCAAACTCCATGATGTTATTTCTTTTTCTGATTTGGCAATTAAAATCCTTATTAAGATTCTGAGATATTATTTATTTTTCTGATCTGTCATTTACCATTCTTATCAATAATAATAAAAATTCAAAGAAAGTGAATTTTAGAAACAATTTACATTTTTAAAATAGTTTAGTTTTTAGAGACTTTGTGACAATATTTCAACTTCATGATGCGATTTCCTTTTCTGATTTGGCAATTGAAATCCTTATTAAGATAAAAAATAATTTCAAGAAATATAGAGAAGATCATTTTAAGAACAAATCACACTTTTAAATAATTTAGTTTTCAGGAAATATTTCAACTCTGAAATGTTAATTATTTTTCTGATTTGTCAAGTACCATCCTTATCAATAATAAAAAAATTAAAGAAAGATAAAGAGAATTTCACAAACAATTTACATTTTTTTAAATGTTTTGTTTTTAGACCTTTAGTGACAATATTTCAACTCCATGATGTTATTTCTTTTTCTGATTTGGGAATTGAAGTCCTTATTAAGATAAAAAATTATTTAAAGGAATATAGAGAAGAAAATCACTATTTAAAATAGACCTTTATTGGCAATATTTCAACTCTGAGATGTTATTTATTTTTCTAATTTGGCAATCAACATCCTTATCAATAAGAAAGATAAAGAAGATCATTTAAAAAACAATTTAAGGGGGGCGTGGCCGAGCCGCGAGTGAGGATGGCCGCATAGTCACGGAGCTCCCGCCGGCCGGTTCCTGCCTTGCTGCCGCTCTGCACTGACGGGTGAGACATCTCCCCTCTGCTATGGGGAAGACCGACAGGGCACCCTCTGGGGCCAGATCGCGGTCCCCGCGGGGTCAGCACACACAGGGGAGGCATATAAAGGAGCTCTTCCGCTCCTAGCTGAAAGACGGGCCGCAGCCCTCTCCTCCTCCAGCTTCATCCCCCTCTCCCCCTCCCTCTGCAGTCTCTGACACAGGCTCTGCAAGCACAGCCGAATATGCTGTGCTGGACACAGTGCCACAGCTGGATTCATCCTCTGCTACACATTCCCTATCATTAAGGGACCTCCAGGCTGTGGCAGCTGATATAAAGTCCACCTTAACCACTACATTAACCTCTGCCCTAACTGAATTAAGGGATGACATCCGCTCTATGGGCACAAGGGTGGAGCGGGTGGAGCGGGTGGAGCTGGATACTAGGCAGAATCAGGCGGCAATTTCTGATTTACAACAACAATCAGCGCTGCACGTGTCGACCATTCGAGATTTTTATAGACACATTGAGGACTTAGACAATCGTGGACGCAGACGCAACATTAGGGTACGGGGCCTTCTTGAATCAGTGGAACCTTGTGATGTCCCTAAAGCGGTAATAGCGATCTTTAATGACCTCCTAGGTCGCCCACCTTCAACCATGATTGCTATTGAACGTGTACACCGGGCGACCCGTCCTAGGGGGGGAGACACAGACCCCCCCAGGGACATAATTTGCTGTCTTGAAAGTTACCCGCTTAAAGAGGATATCCTCAAATGCGCCAGGGGGAGAAGACATCTTGCTTATGAGGGGGCGGAGATACAGCTATATCAGGACCTATCCAATCTGACCCTGCAACAAAGGCGGGCGCTGCGCCCCCTATTGGATACTCTCCGCACGCACAACATCCCCTATAGATGGCGGTTTCCGTTCTGCCTTTCTGCTCAAGTGAATGGCCATAATTTCAACCTACGTGTTCCTGAAGAACTGCCATCTTTTTGCTCTGCTTTGGATATTCCTCCGATTGCCTTACCCGATTGGACCGGATCTATGAGGTTGCCACGTGCCCCAGATCTGAGAGCTGAAAATGGTGCAACGGGCGGGCCTAACCCTGCTCAGCGACGGCGCCGGATGGTCCCTTCGACACCTCCACGATGCCCTGCAGGGGCCTCTATGGACACTTCCAGTCCCATGGCCTCCCCGGCGCACAGGAAGCCTCGGCACGAGAACCGATGATCCGCTACACCAGCAGGCTTTCAGCCTCCGTTTTTCAAGTTTTCCTGTTGATTTGTGATTGGCCAGCTACTTTTGCTTTGAGTAGGGCTCTACTGGTTTGCCCCAACGGTTACTGTTGCCTCGTTACAGTCGCTCCCGCAGGCTTTAGTCACCCATGTTGATATGCCACCTCCCCAGGTTTTGGGGTGATATTTATTAGCATACAGGTCAGGAGACTTGTTCAAGATAGACACCCGGTATACGCCCCATTGGTTTGCGGATTCTCCTTGCTCTAACAAGCCTACTGCTCTTGCTATGGATCTCTGCGCCTATTGCATCCTGGAGCTATCTCCCCGCAATATATTGCCTACTGCAGAAGAATGGTCTTGCTCTCACGGCAGGGGTGTCTATCTCCTTCCGGGTGCCCGGTTCACTTCCTGTCTTCAGCTCCTCTCGTTCCGGTTTGGTGAAAGCTCTTGGGAAGGCCGGCTCCTTCCAGTTTGTACTGCACTACAAGCCCAGGCCGCGACCCGGCTTCATCTGAAAGATTTTTGCAGCCTTTTGGGGTCTGTTTGACCGGAGGGAGTTGCCTCTGCTCCTGCTTCGGACCCGTGCTCTATATGATACCCGTGGTTACATATGATATCCTTTTTGAGTTCTGCACTAGATACAGGATTTTAATGAGGGGCAGTTGTTATTTAGGGGAAGGGGGGTGGGACGGGGGGGAGAGGGATCTACCTCACAATGCTGCTGCCAGGGGAATGATGGGAGCCCTGTTACATTCTGAACGATGCCGCGTGAATGACCATCACCTCTGCGCACTTTGTTTGAAGCCTCACGGAGCCGGTTGGTGTACTCCCCTGTGACCCGCTTTTATGTAAGCGCTTACGGCTGTTTTGGGGCTCTATGCTTCCCCCCAGTCCTGGGGGTGTGCCCCCCCCCCTTTCAGCATTGGTTGTGGGAGAGGTGCTGCTCATTCTCGTGGGTGTCACAGGGGTTTTGGTAGAATCCGTTCCATATTTTGCAATAATTAGATGAGCTCGTCTCCACGGGATAACAGTTCTAGCACTGAGTCTGGGGATCCTGAGTAGTATGGATGCCTGAAGCTGGGGTATACTGTTTTTTAGGGTTCTCTCCTGACCTCAGTTTTTGTATTGTAATTTGTTTTTCCTGTATGGCATTTGTTCATATGTTATGTTGTATTATTGCTTCTTTAATTGATAAGCCTGTATTACTCCTTACGGCCTCTCACAGATCCACTGTTTTACATGTCCTGCCTGTAGGTTTTGTTCTTATACGGATATAATTTGCCCTGTCCTCATGCAGGATTGGTTAGCCCCTCGATATCTTCTCAATCCGTATATTGGAATATCTGTGACCTATTATCCCGTCACTGTTGCCCCTTTTTGCCAGCGTGCCCGCCGCGGGCACCCGCATACGCCTCCTGGCTTGTCACCTCTTGGGGTTGTCAAAGGTCTTTTCCCTTTTAGCTTGGCCTTTACCGTACACAGTATTACATGCCTTGCTTGAGCCCCCCCTTTTTTTCAACACTCACCCTCCTTTAGTCTTGTCTTTTTGATTATGCACTTTACAAGGCGACCGGCCGGCGGTTGCTTCACTCTTGGCTCAACGCTTACTTCGTTCCCCACACAGTGAGCTCTGTGAGCTTTCACTGACCTCATACATTAGGCTTCTATTATTAGTTTTCTCTCCTCTACTTTTTCTTCTCTCTCGTTTTTCTCCCTCCCCTTTTTTTTTTTTTTTTCTTCTTTCTCTCTCTCTTTGGCTCAAATTTTTTTTTCTCTTTTTCTATTTTCCCTCCTTCTTTCTGTACTTTTCCTTTCATACGTGGACTAGCTGGTCTTCTCCCCGAGCCGTGTAGTACTTTCCCCCCCTTTTTTCCTCCCTCTCTTTTTTTTTTCTCTCTTGGGAGTTCTCTTTCTCCTTCTCTTTTTTCTCGCTCTCTACCCCCTTACTTCTCTCCCTCTTCTCCTACTCCACCCCCCCCCCATTTTTTTTTTTTTTTTTCTCTCCTCCCTCCCTGTACATTTGCAGTTTTGTCAGCAGGCTTCCGCGAACAAGCTCGACAGTCATGCTTTCTCCCGCCTCTAACGCGGGACTGCTGTCCTTAAAAATTCTTTCGCTCAATGTTCAGGGTTTGAACACTCCCGAAAAGCGATCTATGTTGCTTTCTTACGCGCATAAGCAAAAGGCGGATATACTCCTCCTCCAGGAAACGCATTTTCGCAGGGACTCCATACCCAAGCTTTTTAACTTCAGATACCCTACTGTTCTTCATGCCACCAATCCACTGGCTAAATCGAAAGGAGTGGCTATCCTGTTTGCCAGACATCTTCCGTTCGTGCTACAGGATTCCCTTGCTGACCCGGAGGGCAGATATCTGTTTGTAAAGGGCTCTTTTTCCAACAGACCCATCACACTTGCCAACATTTATGCTCCCAATACCAAACAGGTCACGTTCATGCGTATGACTGCTGCTACTTTGGCTGAGTTTCAATCAGGTATGCTGATACTGGGGGGGGACTTGAATGTCCCATTAAACCCATTGCTAGACTCCTCCTCCGGCAGTTCGTTTTTGCCTTTTAAGGCCCTTAGGCAGATACATTTGCAGTTGCAACACCTGCAATTACATGACTCCTGGCGCACACTCCACCCCACTGTTAAGGATTACACGTTCTTTTCTCCGCCGCACAATAAGTATTCTAGGATTGATTACCTTTTTCTGTCACAATCGGACCTCCCATTTCTACATGCTGCTTCTATAGAGCCGATGGTCCTCTCCGATCACCACCCCATAACCGTAACCTTGCGGCTCCCGGAGAAATTTGCTCGCTCGAAGCTATGGCGCTTAGACGCCTCGCTTCTTGCAGACTGTGCTATTGAACAAGATATTCGCTCTGATCTGCGTGAATATTTCTCTTTAAATGGCTCTTCGGATACCTCCCCCCTTACGCAGTGGGAAGCTCATAAATGTGTTATCCGGGGTTGCCTTATAGCGGCAGCAACGAGACGTAAGAAAGACAGACAGAAACGTTTGCAGCTACTTACAGATAGGATACGCTCTCTGGAGAGGGCACATAAACAGACTCTGGCTGCGTCGACTCTTTCGAAACTCACAAATGCTCGCTTGCAACTTCTCACTGAGCTGGGCAAAGTGGTCAAGAAAAGATTCATCCTCTCCCAAAAGCTTTATTATGAGTTTGCCAATAAAAGCGGGAGGTTTCTAGCTCGGGCTCTTCGGGAAAAACGATCCCATATGACTATACATAAAATAAGAGGCCCTGGGGGTGTGATGGCCACATCCAATCCTGATATTGCCTCTCAGTTCGAACATTTTTATAAGTCCCTTTATAATCTTCCACCAGAACGTCCCCCGATGCACATTGACAGGCCTAGAGTGTCCCTAATCTCTGAATTTCTTCATCTTCATGGTCCAAACGCTCTCTCTGAGGAGACGGTTTTATCGCTGGACCAGGATCTGACCATAAGCGAATTGCAGTGTGCAGTACGGCAGTTGAAAGCGGGCAAAAGTCCGGGTCCTGACGGCTTGTCTGCGGCTTATTATAAATCCTTTCTGGACATTCTGAGTACTCCATTTCTTTCCGCTTTCAATACTCTTTCTCAGTCCCCTAGGCCACACCATAGGCTGTTGGAAGCACACATTTCCGTCATCCCCAAAAGCGGTAAAGATATCTCTCAGGTGTCTAATTACAGACCCATCTCCCTGCTGAATGTGGATATTAAGTTGTTTGCAAAGATGCTTGCTAACCGACTTCTCCCTTTGCTCCCATCCCTCATTAACTTGGATCAGGTGGGATTTATCCCTGGTAGAGAAGCAAGGGACAACACTATCAAGGCCCTTAATCTCCAACACTGGCTTTGCAAATCGAACTCTCCGGCCTTCTTCCTTTCATTGGACGCTGAGAAGGCCTTTGACAGGATTGCTTGGGATTATTTGCGGGGATCGCTGGTAGCTTTGGGCCTGGGCGAGAAAATGCTGAACTTTATTATGACCCTATACTCGGGCCCTACAGCTCAAGTTCGCGTTAATGGACACTTATCCAACCCTTTCGGCCTTGGAAATGGCACTCGTCAGGGTTGCCCCCTATCCCCGCTTTTGTTCGTCATTTCCCTTGAACCTCTTTTGAGACAACTTCGCGCTAATCCAGATATTAAGGGGATCAGGATAGCAGACAAAGAATACAAAATTGCTGCTTATGCGGATGATATCCTTCTTTTTCTGGCTGACCCTCGCACCACTCTACCGAGTTTGCTGAAAGACTTTGCTTTTTTCCGCTTTTTGTCGAATCTGAAAATTAATTTTTCAAAGTCATTCGCCCTCAACATAACCCTTCCCACTGATCTCGTCTCCTTCTGTGAGTCTCATTTTCCATTTCAGTGGGTGAGGGATGCCCTTCCATATCTTGGTATACATCTCACCCGTAATCTGGACGACCTTTATGCCAAAAATTTCTTACCGGTTTTCAAAGTCATACAGGAAGACCTAAACAAGTGGCATCGCCCTTGCTTCTCTTGGTTTGGTAGGGCTGCAATTATTAAAATGAATATACTTCCGCGTCTACTCTATCTCTTCCAAACTTTGCCAATTCTACTTCCAATGACATTCTTTGCTTCTTGTAAGAAACTATGTTCATTCTTTTTATGGAATCACAAGCGTCCGCGGGTCTCGTTCTCTCAGCTAACTCGTCCCAAACTCAGCGGGGGCATTGGGCTCCCTGACCTACACCGCTATTACTGGGCGTGTCATCTTTCCCGCATAGTCGACTGGCACATTCATTCTGCTTCCAAAGACTGGGTCCTTTTGGAGAAGGCTTTTTCGCCCACTCCCCTACCATCGATCCCTTGGCTATTGCCGAAACACACACCTCAGGTTCTCCTCTCCCATCCTTTGATAGGTCCCACGTTAGAAGTTTTCCGCAAGGCTTGTAAAACGTCGTCCGTTTCAGACTCTCCTAGTCCCTTGACGTCGCTCCGCCTGAATCCAGATTTTCCCCCAGGGTTGCACAAGGATTTTTTATCAAATTACTGGCCACACGATCAGATTCTAGTAAAACATTTTCTTCACTCCGGCAAGGTGAAAACATTACAGGAGCTGAAGGTTAGCTTGAATATCCCTCTCTGGGCCTTTCTTCAGATTAGACATTTCCTGCTTTTCCATAAATCCCGCCATAATTGGACTCGCCCTGTTACTCCATTTGAATCCTTATGCTCTAAATCCGAACCACGGACGCATTTGATCTCTGAGATTTATCCTCTCCTAGGGGACAGCAGGACTTGCACTTCTTTCCCCTCTTGCCGTGCGTGGAACAGAGACCTAAAGACGGATTTATCGGAGTCGGATTGGGACCGCATTTTTATGTACTCCCACTCCTGCTCGAGTAATGTCTCGACGCAGGAAAATGGCTACAAATTAGCCACTAGATGGTATCGTACTCCCTCCAAACTTCATCGGTTTAACTCTTCTGTCCCTGACGTGTGCTGGAGATGTGGGACACCTGATGGCTCTTTCTTGCATATTTGGTGGTCCTGTCCACTTATTCAACCATTCTGGCTGGAGGTCCACCAGTTGGTGACTTCAGTGACCACTTTGCCCATAGTTTTCTCTGCTGCTCAGCTATTGCTTCATCATACCCCCATTCCTAGGAGTCAATATTTCAAGTCCCTAGCGATGCATATGATCAACGCAGCCAGACTCTGTCTTCCTGTGCTATGGGGCTCCACTCACCCCCCAACTATACGCGATTGGCTCAATCGAGTAAGCAAAGTGGCGGAAATGGAGGAACTGATTGCGACTGCACTTGACATGCCAACTAAATACTCACATGTTTGGGCCTGCTGGACCCACTTTGTAACTACCCCTGAATTCGGATCTCTCATGGGTCGGGATACCTGATTGAGCTCAGCCCTACCTCTGGTTATGCCCTTGGTTCTTTCATGATCTGCGTGGTTATGACCTCCTTTCCGGTAATTTATATTTGCCTGCTTAGCTTTGGTGAGTGTTTAAATTCTTGACACTCTCATTTCTGATCTCCATTAACACTGTTGACACAAACTTCGCAGCCTGGACCTTTCGCTTCCCTTGCTTTCCCCCCCCCCCTTTTTTTTTTTTTTTGCCCCTCTTTCTCTTCTCTCTATCTACTATGACTCCCATTTTTTTCCTTTTCTTATCCTTTTCTTTCTTTCTATTCCCCTTTTTTCTTTTCTTTCTCGACAACCTCTTAGTCTTCGATCAGGCTTAGTCTTCATTTTATCCAGGATTACTTGGTATATGGTTAGCTTATCTCCTCTAGGATAGTCAATGGTACTCATGACATCTTCTCTTATACTGCGATGCTCATTTGGCCTCATGATAGCGTACTGCTTTTGGTTTAGGCTCTGAAGGTTCATTTTCTCCATGCATAGGCCAGTACGCCAATATTCACTTGGTGGAAGTAAGCTGTTATTACCTTCTCTATTGTACATTTTTGAACCTTGAGTACTACAGGCCTATCTCTGCCGTAATTTGCCATGCTTATGTTATCCACAGTGTCGCACTCTACCATGTTGTTTCTTCCTGTATTTTGGTTTAAGCTGTAACTATGACCTGATTGATGCTGTATGTGCATTTCTTTATATTTTCCTGTAACATGTTGTCACTTCTAAATAAACTTTTATGGAATAAAAAACAATTTACATTTTAAAAATTTTCGTTTTTGGGCCTTTAGTGACAATATTTCAACTCCTTGATGTTATTTCTTTTTCTGATTTAGCAATTCAAATCCTTATTAAGATTAAAAAAAATAAAGGTGTGCAGAGGTCATCTTCTTTATGTTCCTTGATGGTATGTCTGTGCAGATTCATCCTTGTTTGCACCTTCTGTCCTGTTTCACCAACATAAGATCCTTTGCTGCATTTTCTGCACTGGATGAGGTACACAACATGACTGGAGGTGCAGCTGTATGATCCGGAGATATTGAAGATCCTTTTGAGTGTCTGACACTTTTTGATGGATTGATTTGGTTGCACAGTTTGCAGCGTTTCTTATTGCAGGGAGTGCTTCCATTATTTGTGACATCATCATCATGATTAGTTTATTTCTGAGGTTGGGGGGTTGTCTGAAGGCCAGTATTGGGGGGGTTGTCTGAAGGCCAGTATTGGGGGGGTTGTCTGAAGGCCAGTATTGGGGGGTTGTCTGAAGGCCAGTATTGGGGGTTGCTGGAATATTTCTTTCAGAGTTCCATCCTCCGTTATTCTGAATAGAAATTCGGACGGATTTTCCTTTATTCAGAGATTTGAATGTATCCAAATTACAACAGTAATGAATCCGAAATAATGAAATTAAATTTTGTCCAAAATTCAAAACGAATTTGAAAACGAAATTGAATTTGAGAACAAATTTTAAGTATGAACATATTGCTGATTATTGCTGATTTCCTTCAAAGACTATGGGGTTTATTTACTAAAGCTGGTTCACTCAGGATCTCATGCAGTTCTGCATGGAAACCAATCAGCTTCCAGGTTTTATTGCTGAAGCTTAATTGAACCAACTGAGGTTAGAAGCTGATTGGCTGCCATGCACGGCTGCACCAGATTCTGAGGGAACCAGCTTTAGTAAATAAACCCCTATGTGTATTAGCATTAGAATGTAGCGGTCTTTCGAATAGAATATAAAATAATAGAATAGAAAATAAAATAATGGACTAGAATAGAAAGTATAGGCATAGAATAGAATAGAATAAAATGATAACTGAACCCACTTATATATTGTTTTTTTTTTACATGTATTATCCCGCATTTGGATTCACTGTGTACACAACTGGTGTATGGTATTGATCCCTTGTTAGGGAGTGGGTTCAGTATATGAGTTCATGCACTATTTATTTTATTAGTTCACTTACTGGGTCCAAGTTTAGGACCTTGTGTGTTTATGCAATATTGTTCACTGTTTTGCACATTTTATGTAGGTCCTATGAGGATCATTTCACTTATGTGGTTTAATTTATTTATGCATATATAGCGCTGCACCATATTATTGTTTAGTTTGTTTATTCACCTCTAGGTAAAAGGTTTGAGGTGCTAGCTGCTTAGTATAGATTTATTCCTATTAAGCGCAGGGGGAACACTACTCTGTTTAATAAAATGATAGCTGCTTTCTGAAATTCAATTTTTTAAAAGAATAGAATAAAACAAACAGAATACAAAATAAAAAAATAGAATACAAAAGAAAAGAATAGAAAATAAAGGAATAGAATAGAATAAATATAGCCGTCATTCAAATTCACATTTCGAAAAGAATAGAATTGAATAAAACAGAATTACTTGATTACCAGTCCCCAAGTGTACTTTGAAACACCACCTTTTGTTTCATTCCTCAAAGAAATGAACATGTCCTTTGGATCTGTAACAGTAGCAGTTTGTGAAGATGCAGGGATATCCTCCAATAAAGGAAGCAGCAGCATTGGAAGGGACAAGCTATGTGAAGAAAGAGGCTCATTTCCCTGCTTGGGTTTCTTTGTTTTAGCAGGACTTCTAGTAGAAGGGCTGTCAGGTGGGCTGCCCAAGGTCGGCTGTGGGTTGCAGAAGAAGACTGAGCTGGTGTCCTCAGCCAATGAGTATGAGTGCTGTGTGTCTCTGAAAGCAGCTTCCCCACCATCAAGCTGAATTCTGCAATTGGGGGATAGAGAGCAGTCAGCTTTGGTAGAGCTGATCGGGTATTTTGCCTTTTGGGCATGGCTGGAAGGGTCCCAGATGCTCCTTGAACAGCTGTAGAGAGTGAGAAGGAGAGTGGAGCTCTTTCAGCAAGCAGCCATCGAGCTCCAAGCTGTACCCCCCCCCCCCCAGTATTGGTATTAGAATTCTTCAGATTTATTTGTATATGATAATTAATTTTTCATAAGGGTCTGATTGCTGGTAGTCCAGTTTGGAATATTAAAATGATGATAATAGTGTATATGCCGCATGTTCCTATATAATTATAGGTTAGTATGGTTTACTCCTTTTAATAATGCATTTTTCGTGAAATAAAAACATTGTTTTAATTATACCTTCTCAGCTTTCTTTTAATTACCCCATAAAAGTCCCATATCGTATTAATTTTTGATTTTGTATATATTATACTTGCAGACAGTATACATCAGTTATCTGGGAGGATCCCATGGTATTCCTTTGTCAAAAAAAGACAATCCATCACAAAACTTTTTAGATGCCATTTATTATATCTGTATTATACTTATTGAAAATAATTTCCATAATATTTGTTTTTTTTCAAGCTAATAGTGTTTAGTTTTAGTAATCATGTATAGAAAATGATCACATGAAATACCATTTAAAAGATTCCTCTTAACCCATGTATATGTTTATGACCCCTATTTATCCCAGATACAAATCATTCCTTGAAATGTCCCACTTTGGACATGTTTTTAGTCTTGTAGATGCTTCCAAATGACTTTCTCATTTTTTATTTTCTTCTGGCTATGCTGGTCAGCAAAATTCTCCCACATTTATTAATGCGTTCATGTTTTAAGCCATATCAGATTTAATCGATATGCCAGGAAGTGTGATGGTTGTGGTTCTCCCGATATTTACCATCTTGGCAAGACTTTGTCTGCAGTAGAGGATCATGCTTTGCTCTGAGTGTTTATAAAACCCTTCCACAATGTGTAGAGTGTCACTGATCTACAAATCTGACACCAATTCACATGGATGAGTCTCACTAATGCTAGTACAATAGGAACAGGAAAACAATGGCGGAGATGAAAAGCTTTGCCATTGGTACAGCAGTGCCTGGAAGACAAAAAACAAAAATGATCATTTCAAAAAATATCCCTAAACATGCTATCAGTCATCCAATCTGTACACTCATTTTCCCCCAGCAAGACAGTATCGGGGAACTCTGCAGTGACCCCCCCCCCCATCTGTCTGTGTATACCAAATACAACTGTTAAAATGAAAGTGCAGGTGAGTACAAATGGTTAATGTTTTATTTTTCTGTTCTGACTTTTCTGCAATTATCTGGGTCAAATTTTCAGTTACAACTATTACGATGTTTATGTGAGCACTGTGTCCCTGGGGTGACCTGCTGGGTGAATGGATCTCAGAGGAAAGGGTTAATGTGGCTGGCCAGGTCTTCCCACCAAAATTCTGAGGTCCACCCCCCCTGCAGGTCAGCCCATATAAATAGAGGCTCTTCTGTGCCCCTGAGAGCTCTTCCTAAGTCACTGCCAAGATGCACGCTGTTACCCTGCTGGACTGTGTCCCCCTCCAGGGGATGGGGGGGGGGGGCAGTAGGGATTCCTTGAGGGGCTGGAAACCTGAAGACTTTATGAATTCTTAACTGCCAGCTATGGACTTTGTGCCTTTATGGATTATTGCCAGACACAGACTTTAAGGATTCTTGCTTCCACTTGTGGTTTCTTTGCCTTAACGTGGTTCTAAAGGATCAAGGTTTTTTATCTTCATGAATTCTCTGCATGAAGGTAAAAAAAAACCTTCTGTGTGCAGCAGCCCCCCCCCCCCAGCCCCCTCAGAACTTATTTGAGCCTCATTGTGATTGAGCGGTGTGAATGACAGCCTTGGCTGTTCTGAGTCTGTACCTCCTCATTGGCTGAGACAGCAAGCAGGAACCATTGGCTCTTGCTGCTGTCAATTACAACCAGTCAGCCAATGAGGAGAGAGATGGGCGGGCAAAGCCACGGCTCGGTGTATGAATGGACACACAGAGCAGCGGGTGTCCCACAGCAAGCTGCTTTCTGTGTGGTCACCCAACAGACAGGAGGAGCCAGTGGGGGAACCAAGAAGGGTAGGATCCGGGCTATCTCTGTGCAAAACCATTACACACAGCAGGTAAGTATGACATGTTTGTTAGTTTACAAAAAAAAATGAACCTTTAGAATCATTTTAATGGACTATTGCTTTTAAAGGACTATGGACTTGCTGCTACTCAGGTATTCCTACCCAATGGGCACTTAGAGAATCTTTGTACAGAGATACATGTGATCTTGTTACAAGAAGAGCTGCTCCTGTATGTTTTTTATTGCTTGGTTGTTGGTTGTTATATACCTATCTAAACAACAGGGCTATATCAGCGATGTAAATAACACCCTAGAGACAGTTTCCTTCTCTGTCCATGTCACCGCCATGTAAAACAAGGGAAACACAGATAATATAACATCCTTTTATTTCATAAACCACAATATACACAAATTGTGACCTTAAATTCTACATAGATATGTATGCCTCCACTACTGGCCCCAATCCAAGATAGTCGTGTGCTCCACAGACCTTAAGTGACGTCTTGGACATAGCCCCACCCAACGCATTTCATCTAAAGAACGTCTTCAGGGATGGAGATCCCAGGATTCCAGTCTGTGGAGCACACGGCCATCTTGGGGCCAGCAGTGCAGTTTATATGTATGAGGCCTACATATCTATGCAGTATGTCAGTATGCAATGTGTGTATATTGTGGGGTTTATTAAATAAAACGGTGTTATATTATCTGTGTTTCCCATATTTTGCTTGGCGTGGATGGAGAGTGGAGGAAACTGTCTCTAAGGCAGGGAATTGGAGGAAAGTAGGGAAAAGGAGGAGATATTAAAGCAGAACAGCAGAAACAGAAAAAAAGCACGGAGACCTTAGGGGTCATGGGAGACCCAGTGAGTGAGTTTTCCACAAGCTGTATGTGGTTAGGCACTGATCACTGTGGTCACTGGATTCTTGTTGAAGCACATGGAACTATGAAATATTACAGACTTGGCACTGAAGATTTCAATGTGTACACAGACATTTTATTAAGAGCATTATATTAATGAGAACTTTATTTGTTTGCACTTTTAATGTGATAGCTAGACATGTGTGATTCTTATCATTACGAATCATATTTCGGGAAAAAAAATGTTGTTATTCAGAGATTTGGATGTATACTAATTTCTGAATCACAATAGGAATTAATTTCAACAAATCTGCATGAAATTATACCAAAACAAGGAATTAATTTGTATTCATTTGTTTCATTCTAATGATATGACACTACAGTTTGGGCATTTTATTATTGTTTGAAGCATCCGAAATAATGTAACGACATAACTAATGGATCCAGAATTTACTTTCTTCCATACGTTCCTCCGGTTCCATTTCAATTTACCATTTTTCATTATTATTAAAAATGCATCATATATGAAATGGAAACATATTGCAATAAGTACAGCAAGGAAAGATGAAATAAGATGATGATTCCCATGTATTGTGGTTGGGTTGGATGGAGGTGAATCCATCAGAATCTCTAAATCATAACATAACAAATTAATATAACATTTAGTTCCATTCGTTCTTTTGGATATCGTCCAATCAGCTCGTTCCAATTTTCTTTATTATGAATGAACTTAATGAATGAATCCAAATAAATTTTGTTCCATTTTTTTTTTTTTTAAATCATCCAGTTAGCTCATTCCATTTCTCTTTGTAACAAATGAACATAACAAATGAATCTGAAATCAATTTAGTTTCATTGTTTTTTGCGGATATCGTCCAATCAGCTCATTGCATTTCTTTTTATAATGAATAAACATAACAAATGAATCCAAAATTAATTTTAGTCCATTGGTTTTTATGTAAATCTCCCAATCAGCTCGCTCCATTTCGCTTTGTGGGTTGGACTAGCCGAATTTGAAAATGTGAAACTAATCTGAATATCCAAAACTAATCTGGATATACAAAACAAACTCCAAATATGTGAAACAAATCTGAGTATATGAAAGGAATCTGAGTATACAAAATTAATTCAGAAAATGAATCATTCTAACATAATGATAATGACAAAATTCATTTTTAAACTTAACAAATTAATCCGAAATAAACAGATTTTTTTCTTGTGCGCATCTCTACAGGTAGTACATTTGCTCATGAATGTTTTGAGGCACATATTTTATAATATGGTAATGAAGAGGATTTGTGTGATTATTTATACTGTGAGCACAAGCTATTTATTTGTTACTCAAATAATAATTTTTCACCAGTGTGGATTTACATTTATTATTTTTTATTGAGAGTATATTTGTTTAGAGCAAACAGCGCCTCACCTCTGGAATATCTCTATAGTATCTCACCTTCCTTATCAGGAAAGAAAAAGGTGTCCAGTATCAGTACTTACCAATCAGCACGTTGTATTTTCTATAGGTGCGGATTTTATATTAGATTTATTCTAAGACTCTTAGTTTGTCTCATAGGAGGGACAACCCCGATCCCTCTATACAGAGGAAGACCTCCACATGGCTGAAATCCCACCTAACTTCACTGAATGTTTGAAAGTAACACACCTTCCCTGGAATAGGGACTCAGATTTATTATTTAGACCTTTTTATCCCAATGAGTTACTCCACCAGCCAACCAAATGTGATCCACCATGACTAAAGGCAATTGATTATAATATATCATTTCCCTTCTTACCTCCATCAGAAGACAGAGCAGCTGGAAATAAAAGATATAAACACAAATCAGACGGTTTTTTTATAACAAAACTATGTTACTTATCACATTTGTTCATATATATTTATTTATTTATTTCAGGTACATATATAGCGCTGTCAATTTACGCAGCACTTTACATATATATTGTACATTCACTTCAGTCCCTAACCCTCAAGGGGTGTACAATCTAAGGTTCCTTACTCACATTCATATACAAGGGCCAATTTAGACAGGATCCAAGTAACCTACCAGCATGTCTTTGGAGTGTGGGAGGAAACTGGAGTACCCGGAGGAAACCCATGCAGGCACAGGGAGAACATGCAATCTCCAGGCAGGTGGTGCCATGGCTGGGATTCGAACCAATGACCTGAGTACTGCCAGGCGGAAGTGCTAACCATTTAGCCACTGTGCTGCCCATATATATATACAGCGGAGCTGTAATTGGCTCTCAAATCAGCTGTGCTGGGAATTATTAATATCAAGGCAACTTCAAATTAACTTCTATTAAACAATCATATTTAGGAAACATTAACAAAAAGACAAAACAAGAATAAAGCACCCCTCCCCCCAAAAAAAATAAAACAAAACAAAATAAAAACAAAAAAACACTCCACCCCCCCAAAAAAAACAACCCCCCCCCAAAAAAAAACACAACACACACACACACAAAACAGACAGACTCAATGAACCACTTAGTCTGTTTCTGCTGCCATATTTCTATGTTTCTATATTTTTTAATTTCAATGTTTCTCCAATCCCCTTTATTCTGATTGGATACCAAAAATGAGCACAGGTGCTCTCCGCATGGAAAGAATTAACTCCTATCCAGCCAAATACGTTTACCAGCCACCAGTGATAAGACTTCTACTTAGTTCTATACTTCTTTTATATGTATAATGCACTTGATAAAATTGCAGCTGATTATAAAAAAAAAACTCAAGCTCACCTCCAACAGACACCTCAGCAGCTGAAAGTAAAATAAAGATACAAATATTATTAATGAAATTTGTATTATTAACTTAATTTAACTTTGTATTATTAACATTTTTACCTTAACTTTTCATCGATTTTTAGAAAAGGTTTATTGTACTTCTAAAATATATATTTTTGTATCAATTACTTTATGAGATATCAGCTACTGAAATGAAGCCTGGGTATTACAGATATCCAATTTGTTACAAATAAAGAAATAGATATAAAAGAAATAAAACAGAATAGCGCATCATTACTTCTACATCAGTTTTTAACAAGTTATTTTCAACTTTTAGGCTGAGTTCACACCTATGCAGTTTGCTTGTTATCCATTTTTCAGTGCTTTTCACAGTTTGGTTTGCGTTTTTCTACACGCATTTTTTACATGTTTTTGATGTGTTTTTGTCATTTGTTCAGCTATTTTTTTTTCTAATCATGGAATTTTTTTTATTGCTGGGCAGAATAAAAATGCAAAACATGGGAAAAAGTGTCAAAAACGCTCTACCATGCATTTCAGCAGCTTCTCCATTGAACTATTAGCAAAACCGCTGCTTTTTGCTTTTGAAAACACTTTTAAAGAAGTGTTGTAAAGTGAGAAAAATGCCAGAATATTCTGCTTCTCAAAATTACAAGAGGAGGGAAAATCATAATATTTTTGACATACCAGTAAAATATTTTTCTTGGTGTGAAATTTGAAATACAGGATCCCTATAAATTACATTGACTATTATGCAGCTACTTTCAGGTGATTGGACAAAACTAGGGGTGTATGCAGTGTCATCCTCCTTTGTAACTCCTCCCACTCCAAGATAGTTTCAGTTTTGTAGCAAGCAATCAAGAGACCAGATTTTTCTCAATTTCTTCTTGGTCCATAATGTACAAGTCAGGTCCTCCAGCTCTGTGGATGTTTATTGAACTTTCTATATACACTTCATTATTATATCCTTTTGAGTCTTCCTTTCTCCATTTGCAACATTTATATTTGTGGGTTTGGGAGTGCCACATCTTTTATTTTATCCACAGAGTCAGAGAGCTGCTTGTAGCACCTATGGCTGAAATCACCATTAGAGGAGGCCTTAATGTCCACCTGGTAAATCTTTACAAACATGTGAATGGAAGACCAAGTGGCTGATGCTGAAAAGTCCATGAAGCACTAACAGGTTTGGTAGAGTTTGTTTTAAAAGAGAAGGGAGGAACCCTATCATTTAGACCATGAACTCAGGTAATCCACTTAGCAATGGTGGAATCTGAAGCAGAAATTCCCCTTTGGGAACCCTCAGGAAGCACAAAAAGGGGATCCAATTGCATAAAAGAGGCACCAACTAAGAGACAAACTTTCATAGTGAGTATTATGTCAAGTCAGTGGAGAGGAATGTCAGTGCAGGTCATAAGGAAGAAATGACAATGTACTGGAGGAGATGTAGGGAAGAAACCACCTCAAGGAAGAAGGAGGCTTTGAGAAAATCTTGTCCTTGTACAACAGTTGGAAGGGCTCCTCACAGGCTATGGCTGCTATCTCAGAGACCTTCCATGTAGAGGTGATACAAGAATGGCCACCTTGTAAATGAGGTCAGGCTACGGAAAATATCCCTAGTGGGTCCAAAGGGCAGCTTCTGAAGAGCTAAAATAACCAGATTAAGACCCCATGGAGGAACAGTGGAGTGTGCAAAGTGAAAAGTGAGTGAGACAACTTGTACAAAAGCCTTAAATAGTGAATGAGAAGCCAATGGCCTATGAAACAATACAGCCAAGGCTGACATTTCCCCTTTATTAGTGCTCAAAGCCATATGCTGATGCAGACCAGAGTGACTGACAGAAAGGCAGGATGAGTCCCTTGGAGTATTTCTAAGGAGAAATTTCCTTAACTTGCACCAAGCAAGACAGAATTTTATGAAGACTGATCATGTTCACTTGCCAGCTCTCCACTCCAGGGATTTGGCTGTGTATAGGGCCAGAATATACAGTTCTATCCATGAGAAAATCAAGCCTGCTTCCCATTATACATCTTTTTAGTGAAATTACTTCCTTGACTCCAGCACTAAGTTGAAAACCCCAAACCCCAGTGATAGTCTGGCCTTGGGGTCAGATGCTGACAAAATGGTGAAATGCAACAGACTGGAGAGAAAGTACACATATGGCATTGCCTCAAAGAGGCCATCCTTCCACCCCCAAAAAATCATGCAGCCACAAAGTGAGACAGAAGTTGGTCCAAGGGTAGGAAAATCCTGGACTGGATCATGTATAACAGGTCAAAGCACTCTAGTTTATGAGAAGGTTCCAGCAATGACTTTCATAGGCTGAGGATTAAACCAAAGCTTTGCAGAATTTGCATCGTCCACTGGATGTTAGCTGACAGGGATAGGGAGGACTGATCCTTTACTGGGAGATCATCCAGGAATCCCACAACATGAATCCCCAGAACACAGAGCAGAGCTCAGACTGGGGCAAGCGCCTTTGTGAAAACCCGGAGATACCAAGGACAAGCCAAAGTGATGAGAGACAAAGTGGTAATGCTGATCATCCATTGCAGAACTAAGATAGCATTGATGTGGAGGATAGATGGAGATGTACAAGTAGGCTTCCCAAATGTCTACTGAAGCAAAAAAATCAGAAGCAAGGAGGCAATTACTGGCCTGGCAGAACCCATGCAGAACCTCTGAACGCATTGAGAGTCTTTAGATCCAGAATGAGAAAAATTCCTCCATTTGGTTTCCAACCAGGGGTGGACTGACCATTTGGAAACTCGGGCACTGCCCAAGGGCCCGGGGTCAGTAGGGGGCCCCATGAGATGCCCCTGGTACCTTTTTCATAGGCTTTTTTGAGTTTGGGCAAGGACACAGGGGCCCAATGATCCCCTATTGCTCGGGGGCCCCATGAGTTGTCAGTCCGCCCCTGTTTCCAACTGTAAAGTGATGTGTGCAGAGGAGCTGCTGAACAACAGCAAGAAGATCCAACCGCCCTTGCTGCACAAGAGTCGCAGGGACTATGGTTCTGCAATGAATATAATCGGAATCAACAGAGTAAGAAAAGCTTCATAGGAAAAGGGAACTTCGCTAAGCTAACACTAGCAAACAACTGAGGCTCTCTGGGAGGGGGAGGTCTTATATAGGGGGATGTCCCTGTAGACTTCTCTTTTTTACCGGCGTCCAATCACCTGAAGACAGATGCATAATACCCAGTGCAACAACTAAAGATCCCGTGTCCTGTACCATACCACTAACACCTTCCCATGCTAAGCATTGTTATACAAATGTTTTGTGAACTAGAAGTAGATATTGACAGTCACATGTACAGTATAGGAGACATCACATATTTCCAAAAAACGTCTTTATAAAAATAAATCTTACCTTTCTGGTATATGGGTCCAATAGTTATATTTTTCACATTATCATTGCCAACCGAGGAAGATCTCATAGCCGGACAACTCTAAAACCCCAAAAAAAGAGTCATCAAATTCTAACCCAGAAACAATAATAGATAAGTCACAAACATGTATTGTCAAATTCTGAGGGTTTCTACATCCCAGGAATGAGAACAATTCTTAATGTATTATCAGATCTTCCCAAAGAGCCCCGGGTGTTATATAAATGACAACATGTTTATACTGCAAATAAAACTCCTCATCTTATTGGAAATATCAGTTAATTATGTATATTGTTCAAGAATATTTTTAAGGGGAACAAATGAACGCAATAAATATCATTATTATCAATTCATGTTTACAAATAGGAAATACTTTCAATTGTAATAAATACATAACGTGCCGACTTATTATGAAGACATGAACTATTATATGATAAAAAATGATCAAACTGTCATGTAATAAACATTCCAAGAAATTTCAAATTAATAGTAAATGTATGCGCCATTGTCTTATATATATTATTTTTTATAAATATTAATTTTAAATGAATTTTCAATTTTCCTAACATTGTTTTTCATTAGTTTATCAAAGAAACTGATAATATTTGCCACATAAAGACAAACCAACAGAAGAACTTAATCCAACTGACCAACCACAGTCACACATTATTATTATTATTAGTAGTAGTAGTAGTAGTGTTGGTAGTAGAAGTAGTAGTAGTAGTAGTGGAAGTAGTAGTAGTAGTAGTGTTGGTAGTACTAGCAGTAGTGGTAGTGTTGGTAGTAGTAGTAGAAGTAGTAGTAGTAGCAGTAGTAGTGGAAGTAGTAGTAGTAGTAGTGGTGGTAGTAGTAGTGATGATAGTAGTAGTAGTAGTAGTGGTAGTAGTAGTAGTAGTAGTCATGGTAGTAGTAGTAGTAGTTGTAGTAGTAGTAGTAGTAGTGGAAGTAGTAGTAGTAGTAGTGTTGGTAGTACTAGCAGTAGTGGTAGTGTTGGTAGTAGTAGTAGAAGTAGTAGTAGTAGTAGTAGTAGTGGAAGTAGTAGTAGTAGTAGTAGTGGTGGTAGTAGTAGTGATGATAGTAGTAGTAGTAGTAGTGGAAGTAGTAGTAGTATTGGTAGTAGTAGTAGTAGTAGTAGTAGTGGAAGTAGTAGTAGTAGTAGTGGTGGTAGTAGTAGTGATGATAGTAGTAGTAGTAGTAGTGGAAGTAGTAGTAGTATTGGTAGTAGTATTGGTAGTATTAGTGGTAGTAGTAGTAGTGGTAGTAGTAGTAGTAGTAGTAGTAGTAGTAGTGGTAGTAGTAGTGATGATAGTAGTAGTAGTAGTAGTAGTAGTAGTAGTAGTGGTAGTGATAGTAGTAGTAGTAGTAGTAGTAGTAGTAGTGATAGTAGTAGTAGTAGTGGTAGTATTTTAATATTAATATTGTTTCATAAAGCCGTCACACATTCTGTAATGCTGGACAAGGAGCTCTGAGCCAATCCCCTGCACCGGAGGAGCTTGCACTCTAATATTCCCGCCTCATTAGACATACAACACTTGCAGTTTAAAATGGAACATAAAGTGTTGTAAAGGCAGAAAGTTTTTGCATTATAGGCATGAAGGTAAAAAACCTTAAGTCTTCCCCTCCCCCCCATTGTGATCCAGCACTGTGCATGAGAGCATCAGATCTCCTAGGTCTCTCCCTCTTCATTGGCTGAGACACAGCAGCGGGAGACATTGGCTTCCGCTTCTTTCAATCTTAGCCAGTGAGGAGAGAGTGGGAGGCGGGGCGGAGACACGCTCTCTGTGTCTTATAGGCACTTGGAGGTGGAGTGGGAGTGAGCATGCTTGAATGCCTCCAGGGCAGGCAGGGGCCAGAAGCACTGGTGGGGGACCCGAGAAGAGGGGAATCAGGGCTGCTCTGTGCACAACCATTGCACAGGGCAGGTAAGTACGATTTGTTTGTTATTTATATACTTTGTTAATATGTGAACCATTACAATCTAAATGTCACAAATAAACCATTGAGGACGGGCAGGATCTTTCATGCAGAATATAGATACAATGTCTCTGCATTACACTTCCCTTGCCTGCCTGTCCTCTCTATACACGGAGCTGTGCATGCGCTGCTCACTGCAGAAATGCAAAAGGCCGGATCACTGAACTCCCATTGTGTGTGGGAGTCACATCATCTTGGGCCAGCCAATTACATCATCCCTGGATTGATACCCAAAGACCACCAGGCTGATGATGTCAGTGCCCAGTGGGGAGCTCTGGGGGAACACAACACTGGAGAACAGGTAAGTAGAGTTCCGCTTTAAGTGGAGCCCAGTTAGCCTATCAGTATAGTAAAATCTTTAACCCGACAAAATAACATGCAAGTCCTTTCCAGTCTGATTTGTGATTCCCACCCTTCTACCACACTACACCTATAGAGGGCGCCGCTCCTACTTTGTTCTTCAGATTTCAGGCTCCTGTTCCCATCTCTATCTCTAGCCTGCTCATTAGATAATCAACCATCATCATCTCTATGATATCTCATTGTCCAATTAGCAGGCAGGTGACAAAGAAAGTTACTGAAACAGGAAACAGTGGAGTTATATTTCTGGCTGTGCAGTGTGGCAGGGGTTCCTAAACCACAAGATTAGCCAAACAGATTCACAAAATTCCTTTCCAAGAGAAACATTTCCCATGTATCAGTTCTGACTTGGAATTCATCTATTTTCCTGAATTCCCAACCTTAGAACACAGAAATGTACATTACCAATCAATACTCACAGCTGCACAGTAGGAGTTGGAGGTGTCACACAAGCCGACCTGACAGTGTAAGTAAATCTGACTGAATCCTGCCAGGAATTTAAACACTTGAAGTGAAAAGCGACCTTTAAGGGACACTCCATTTTCCGCCATGGAGAGTGTTGGGTCATTCTTGTTGGGACATCTAAAAGTGATATCATCAGACAAGGATCAGAATATTTTCAGCAATATCAATCTATAAAGGTGAGTAATCCCCATTCATTAATATTCTCTTTCCTGTAGCAGATTTCCTGATCTGAAAAGTCATTTTGGGTTTTTTTTCCACCATTGATTAGATTCTGACACCAATGCCTGACAGGTAAATTCTAGAGCCGGTTTGGTGAGCAAACAGGAGGCCCATTCATTATGTAAAAAAAGACAAAATCATTTCCAACCTGTCCTTTCCCTTTTTTATGCTTTGAGTTTTAGACACAAATACAAAAAAACAACTTGAAAAAAGTAACAAGACTTTAACAAAATCATGCAGCCAGTGGTAACCACCTGCCCTCCGAAAGATTTATGACCCGGCCATTTTTTTATATACAGCACTGCGTTACTTTACAAGACAATTGCGCGGTCATGCAAAGCTATACCCAAATAAAATTGAAGTCATTTTGCCCACAAATAGAGCTTTCTTTTGGTATTCTTTGATCACCACTACGGTTTTTTTTTGTTGTTGTTTTTGTGTTATAATAAAAAAAAAAAACACAGTTTAAAAAAATATATATTTTTTTAATTGCTGCTATAAAACATATCTAATAAAAACATTGTTCTTAATAAATTTAGGCCAGAATGTATTCTGCTGCATAATTGTGGTAAAAAAATGCGAACAAGCGTATATTGATTGGTTTGCACAAAAGTTATGTCTACAAACTATGGGATATATACTGGAATTTTATTTTTAATTTTTTTATAATAGCAAGTGATCAGTGACTTATAGAAGGACAGAAATGCCCGTAGCGAATAGGGAAGAATGGAAATAGCGCAGGGCATACATGACTAGGCCCAGAGTGGTGTAGGGAATGGAAGGGGTTAAATTTAGCTCCAGGGGGTGGGGAATTGATTGGGAATTATATTATTGGCAGATGTGGAGTGTAGGAGGGGTCTGTGGTACCTTAGGGTGGGGGGTTCTGCGGAAGGGGTGTCAGTGGAGCAGGACGTGGCGAGGACCAGAGCTTCCCTCCCGCCCTCCCTGTTTTTGGTTAGGTATAGGGTCTTGTCCGGGGGCAGGTGAGTTAGACTGCGAAACATAACACGACCACAAGAACAAAATGGACACCAGTTGGCAGGGGTGTTTTTCCGTTGGTTCTTGGGCGGTTGTTGGTCTTTGGAGGTGGTTCTCATCTTGGAAGGTAATACAATGGTGTGGGACCCCATCCGTAGTATGGGGGGCCCGGTGGATATTCCCAGTTAACCAAGGTTTAACTGGAAGGTGGTGGTGCTGCACTGCGGACGGTATGGTTGTCTCCGAGCTGGTTGGTTGCGGCTGGAGGCCTGGTGTATAGGGTTGTCCGCAGGTGCATTTTGGATCGTTTGTGGGTGCCTTTGAAGACCAACAACAATTCTTTGGTTTTCCGTTAAGGAACGGTTGATGTATGTTAAAATGTGAAGTTGTTAATAAAAGGCCATGTTGGCCATTTACTCCAAATGGTGTCATGTTTTTTGTAAAGTTTAGTTGGTTAAGGGGGGTGTGGAGGGGTATGGATAGGTAATGGTGGAAGTAGGAGTGGACAAGCCTATCTATGGTGCATTAGTCATGCAATATTGCATCAGACAATCGGACACTAACTGACACCTTGTGGGAACCAGTGACACGGATACAGTGATCAGTGCTGAAAAGATAGATTGACACTGTAGTAGTGACACCGGTGAGGAAGGTGCTAAACTTCTAAGGTGATCAAAGAGTTAACTGTGTGCCTAGCTAGTGTTTCAGTGTAAACTGTGTGCTGCTTTTACTAAGGGAAGTGATTGATCTTATTCCCTGCTTTGCAAAGACACAGAATCCATCACTTCCCCTCTGTCAGAACAGAGCTCTGCCTTGTTTACATTGGCAGAGCTCTGATCTATTTCTCTGCCCAATAGTTGGCTGGTGCCAGTGGACATTCGCTGTACGGAACTCACAGATCAGTTTCTTCTGTGAGTACTCACAGCCAAAGTGGTACACCGGCGGCACCCGTGCTCGCCCCCTAGGCAGACGTGTGGAATCATGTATATGTATGTGGTTTTGCACAGGAGGGCTGCTCTGTAGCAGTTTATCTGCTATAGGGTGATCCTTAAGTGGTTAAGGTGCCTCAATGCTCCTTTCTTGTACAAGTGTATTGCAGATCCTATTACCAGCCTATGTGTGTTACCATCACTTGCTCCAATTGTGGATCCTTTGTATTTGTGATGTATGTATCTTAAAACTCTTAATAAAAACCTATTGAACATTAAAGTACTTTAGATTGTAAGGATTTTGATTGTCATCTTAGCAAGGGGTTTGCATACTTCCCCACCCATCACCCATGGGGGGTACAAAGCTGAATGTCTTCTGTTCTGGGTTTGTATCTGTTGTTTGTGAGTTTCTTTCTTTTCAACAATGTGTCCTCCTCCAAACTCTCACACAACATATAGAAGCCCAGCACCCCCGGCATTCAGCTCTGTGCTCCCCATGGGTGAAGGATGGGTAAGCATGCCAGTCCCTTGCTAAGATTATCATAAAAATTCTTAAAAATCTACAGAGCTTTTTTTAAAATAAGTCTCCCCACTACCCACATCAGTTCCTTTTAAATCTTCCGGCTTATCCAGGCAGCTTTATATTCCTCATGATCTTTGATTAGACTTTGCCTTGTAGTGCCGCGAGTCAAATCTAAAGAACACATTTTGCAAACTCCAGTCAGACTGAAACTACTACTTTCATAAGTAAAGTTTGGTAACATTTCCCACCCGTACCTACACTCCACTGTTCCTCCATCGTCATTCTTCAACACTTCATCTACCCAATAGGAAAACCAACTGTTCCTCTGTATACATTGTCACCCCAAGTATTGCTATCACATAAATCAAGTGAAGGGCAGGGAGAAGCATCCAACCATGTCCCCAATAAAATGACGGGGCTCCTGTGATCCTCATCACTCGGCTATATCTGAGGAATATGGGTTCTCCTGGGGTTTGTCCAATCCTGCAATGGAATATTCAGATTTTCCTACTTACAGATCTGATTGGGTGTTCTGTATTTATTTGGCAATGCTGGAAAAAGGATAAAATGACAAAGCTTACTATAGCTTGATACCAATAATATACAACACATGTAATGAACTTACTGGTTTATCAGGATATCATATCGGGGGCCGTAGGAGCTGTCGGCTGTTGGAGAGGCGTAGCAGTTTTTCATGACGAGCACAAATGGCGATGAAGCCGTGGCTCCGGTTACAATGACACCAACATATAGAATGGAGGAGGAGTCCAGCCACACCTGGGAGTCAGTATATGTGGTGGTGTAGCTGGAATCCTGGAACAGACCCATCGTGATTGTGAAATTTGCTGTTCCAGCGATGTTGATAGTGGCCCCGCTGTAACAGAATATAGTCATTATTACAATAACAAGAAGCAAAAAATACAAAAACATGATGTGTTCATTTTTGGTCTCATATAGAAAAAGTGTCTTTGTTTTAGGATTTCTAAAGTAATTTTTGTGTATAACAGCAACATTCGACAAACATTTATTCCACTATGTAATAAATAAATAACTAAATAAATAAATAAAATCACATCCCACTTTCAGATTTGTAGCCAGACTGCCGTTATTCTATAAGGAGAATGCTCATAATGAAGATATTGAGGCTGATTTACTAAAGGAGTTGAGATATCTCACACAACAAATTGTGTGAATATTCACTTCTATTATTTAATTATGTGAAAATCCCTTTTTAGTTTTTTCACATAATTGGATACATTTTCATAAAATATTAATATATGCACAGTACTAGCGAACGTAAATGTTTACACAGGGGGCTGTTTGTGCTGCAATTATTTGTGTATCTTTGTATACAAGATCCTATCTAGCTGGTAAGGGTCTTGGGTCATGACCAGAGCAGCCTACCACCCAGGTTACGTATAAGACCATATACACTATATTGCCAAAAGTATTGGGCCAGCCCTCCCAATCATGTGATTCAGGTGTTCCCATCCCCTCCCAATCATGTGATTCAGGTGTTCCAATCCCCTCCATGGTCACAGGTGTATAAAATCAAGCCCCTAGGCATGCAGACTGCCTCTACAAACATTGGTGAAAGAATGGGTCGCTCTCAGGAGCTCAGTGACACCAAGCGTGGTCCCGTGATAGGTGGCCACCTGTGCAATAAGTCCATCCGTGACATTTCCTGGCTACTAAATATTCCACGCTCAACTGTTAGTGGGATTATAACAAAGTGGAAGCAACTGGGAACAGCCACTCAGCCACCAAGTGGTAGGCCACGTAAAATAACAGGGCGGGGTCAGAGCTAAAGAACTCAAAAACTTCATTTGGTCTTCAGGTGAGCCCAACAACAGTGCGTAGAGAGCTTCATGGAATGGGTTTCCATGGCCGAGCAGCTGCATCCAAGCCTTCCATCACTAAGTGCAATGCAAAGCGTTGAATGCAGTGGTGTAAAGCACACCGCCACTGGACTCTAGAGCAGTGAAGACGTGTTCTCTGGACTGACAAATCACATTTCTCTGGCAATCCGATGGACATGTCTGGATTTGGCGGTTGCCAGGAGAACAGTACTTGCCTGACTGCATTGTGACAAGTGTAGTTTAGTCGAGGGGGATTATGGTGTGGGGTTGATTTTCAGGGGTTGGGCTTGGCCCCCTAGTTCCAGTGAAGGGAACTCTTAAGGCATCAGCATACCAAGACATTTTGGACAATTTCATGCTCCCAACTTTGTGGGAAAAGTTTGTGGGAAAAGTTTGGGGATGGCCCCTTCCTGTTCCAACATGACTGCGCACCAGTGCATAAAACAAGGTCCATAAAGACATGTAGGAGAGAGTTTGGGGTGGAGGAACTTGACTGTCCTGCACAGAGTCCTGATCTCAACTCGATAGATCATTTTTGGGATGAATTAGAGCGGAGAATGCAAGCCAGGCCTCCTCCCCCGACATCAGTGCCAGACCTGACAAATGTGCTTCTGGAAGAATGGTCCAACCTTCCCATAGACACCCTCCTAAACCTTGTGGACGGCCTTCCCAGAAGAGTTGAAGCTGTTATAGCTGCAAAGGGCGGAGCCAACTCAATATTGAACCCTACGGACTAATACTGGGAGGCCATTAAAGTTTATGTGCGTGGAAAGTCATGTCCAAATAGTTTTGGCAATATAGTGTGTATGCTGAACATTATAGGTCTTTGTAGAGCCCCTTCATTCCTCAGCTCCTCTTTCACATGATCGTGGAGGATAAACCAGAAGGAAATGAATATGGTCTGTATCAGAAGAGGACAAGGTTAGGCAGTTATTGAACGTTTAATAGTCAGGGCTTAAAGCTGAACAAATAATTTATAATTTATACATAGAGGATTAAAGGCAAACCATTTAAAAGCATATTTGATGTATAAAATAGAACCTGATGTATAAATCATCAAAGAAATACATTTCTACAGGACTGGACACCAATTAGTTCAGCAGGGTACTTGGTCCATGCCAGGACATACACTGTGCTTGTCATAGATAAGCATGGAGAAAATGGAAGTCCGTCACCGACACACTTTGGAATAAAATAGTTACAGACTTTAATTTTTATCTATCAAGTCAATAAAAGAATCCAAAGTATAAAAAGAATAACCTGTTTCTGCCCCTTCTGTGCCTTAGTTGTAATAATTATTATGACTAATGCCCGGAAGGGGCAGAAACACGTTAATCTTTTTATATTATGGATTTTTTATTGACTTGATGGATATCAAATAAAGTCTGTAACTGTTTTACTCCAAACTGTGTTGGTGCCGGACTTCCATTTTCTCCATTCGGCACTACACCTGTATCTAGGAAAGGTACCAAGGAAAGTGACTCACGCTACGTAGCTGCTGATAGCGGTTAGAAGGTTGATCTCCATGTCTGATGGATAAGAGCAATGGAAGTCAATGGGGTACTCATCTCTTACAATCACTCCGTCAGATTTTGGTGTTAGGTATACGGTGTTTGTATATGTGATATCAGTTCCATCGTTCTGAAAATAACATTTACAGTAAAAGTTAAAGAATTAAACAACAATTCCAGGCAAAAATATATATGACTTATTGTATGTTATTGTCATGTAGTCATGTTTCCGGCTCATTTCCTCTGCAGTCTGACGCACGCTGTGAGCTGCCATTTTAATCAAAGCAAGGCAACAAAATGAGTCAGAACACCAATAAAGTGACCAATGATTGGTTTACTGATCGCTCTCTGTCTGTCCCTGTTGTATCCTCCACCATAGAGATCATCCATAGAGAACACCTGGACTGAGTCAGCTTTTACTGCTCATTCGGGCCTCCTGTTCTTCAAGGGGGAATCCAGGGCTCAGTTACATTGTTACAGCTGCTGACCCCAATCTGTTCTACACATTTGTGATTTACAAATCATTTTATTGATTCTGATTGGAAAGCCGACAAGTCTGCTAGAAGATACTCAGCATCAAACCTTCTCACCGTGCATTCAGATCCATCAATTGAGGATTTTCACCAGTATGTAGCCTTTGATTGGACAGAGAATGGGAAGAAGGGATGATGGGTAGGTGAATATCCCGGGTTTACTTGCTTTATCTAAATCCCCCCTTAGTGGTTTTCTGCTGTCAGATCACTACAGGAAATCTGCTGTATATTTGAAATATATGAGGTAAATTTTTTACTTTTATTAAATTCTGTTCATATTGTCAGGTGAAATACAGATAAGATAATGTATGATTCAATATCCAATGCATTAAAATGATTTAATTGGACTTCCGGTTCCGGCGCCGGATGCTGTAAACGCGGGACCCGCGGCTCCCAGGATCCCGGCTATACAAATCCCGCTATCTGCCTCCGGGTCCCCGCTCTACAGCCCTCGGGTGTCCCTTACCTTCTGGCAGTGGCCCCAGCATGGAGCGGTACCTTCTGCCGGCGCAGTCCGGCCACGAGTCGGCGGCTAGAGCGGAGGGGTGCGGCTCTCCCCCTCCTGCAGCCAAGATGGCCGACGATGCCTGTCACTCTATGGACACAGGCAAGGAGCGACATCACACTGTGGGAGCAGGTACAATGGAATCTCCCTCCAACCTCCTCACTGCCTCTCCACTCCCTTTAGGCACTGACTGCCTTAATGAGCAGTATAATATGATTGCACAGGCAGTGTCCTCTATATTGCTCCCTAATATCACTCAGGCTGTAGATAGAGCTGTCACAATGGGCATGGAACAGCTGAGAAAGGATTTATGTGATCATTCTAAACGATTGACTGAGGCTGAGCAGCGTTTATCTGATTTAGAAGATGAAGTCCATTCCATGCAAGCGGGTACATCACAATCCAATAGTATACAGCAAAGTATTTTGGATAAAATCGAAGATTTGGAAAATCGATCACGTAGGAATAACCTACGCATTGTAGGTCTTCCAGAATCTTTTAATACTGGATCTCTCCCCGATTTATGCTCAACACGGATCCCGGCGGCATTAGGCCTATCCTCCTCCTGCCAGGTCGAGAGAGCTCACCGCCTGGGGCCTCCGTCTACCGAGCGCCGAACGCCTCGCTCAGTGATTGTCCGCTATCTCAATTATGCTGACCGCGTGGCGATCCTCACCTCTTTCCGTAACTCACGCTCTTTGCAGATTGAGGGTCACAAATTACTGCTATTTGCGGACTACTCGCAGGAAGTGTCGCGTAAACGGAAAGCATTCCAACAAGTATGTGGCACTCTTTATCAGAAAGGAATAAAGTTCACATTGGCGTATCCGGCCACGTTACGGTTCACTGCACCATCTGGGGTCTCTAAATCTTTTGTCCATCCTGAAGAAGCCCACCAATATATCCGAGATCACCTAGCCGAAGGGGATCCGGCATCACAGCCAGTGGGTAGAAATTTTGGGCCCAGAGATCAACGCAGTCCCCGCAAAGACCCACCTAAACGTCAACGCATCATTCCATCGTCCTCTAAAGCTCGTCCGCCTTGAAGGTCTAGGAGGCCATTGGTCTCTACATTAAAGCTTCAAGCTTTTCTCTTGATTCGATTGGCTCTGATGAAAGAGCTTTCTATTGGTATTCTTATTTTTGAATGGTATTTTTTTTTTTTTGAATACTGACAGCTCACACGTTCTACAGTCTGAGTCTGTTCGATTGTTCAGCGCTAGATGTTCTATGTATTATTTGTTTGGCACAAGGCCTTTGCATTGTCGCCTACTTCAATGTCATGTTTTATTTACATATATGCCTGAATTTTACTTCTTCCTGCCTGCATTTGCCTTGCTCCATACATCAGCGGTGCTGCGGGGGAGGGGTGCTGGAGCCGCTGTCGGGAGTTCATTTGAGGGACGCCCTCACGTATCCTTAGCAATTATAACTTGGTCCCTGGGGCAGGCTCCTCTCACTGCTACTCCCGGTCACGCTGATGTTGGTGGATACAGCATGCGGAATGACGTGAAGTCCTTTATACTGTTGTGGTATATTATATGTTTGGTATTTTTGTTGGGCTCTGCTAGGGCCCCTGCTCTTGTCTTCGCTTTCTCTCCTCTTTTTTCTCTCCAATTTCACTTTCTCTTCTTTGGAGATCTCCGTCGTCTTCTGAGACCAGATTTACACCACCCACGTCCGCCTAATGAAGCAGCGCTAATTGTTTCTACATCTCTAATTGGTAAGTCCCGTATCTTCTTATCACATACCTTATCCCAGCTAGAATGACACGTATTTTTTCCTGGAATGTTAAAGGCCTCAGATCCCCTCACAAGCGCATGGCAGTACTAAGACATTTGCGGCGCTTACGCGCGGATATAGCTCTACTCCAAGAGACTCATCTTACACAGCCTGACTTTGTTCGTATGCGAAAACTCATGGTGTGTCACGTCTTCGGCTCCTCCTCCCTTAATAATAAAGCAGGAGTACTTATTCTTATTCACAAGAGACTTAATCCTGAATTGGTCTCTGTGGACGCAAATGCCGAAGGCCGTTTCATAGCAGCACATGTCAAAATAGGACCCCAAGAGTTGGTCCTTGCCAATATATATGCTCCTAACTCCCCGACGAGGCAGGTTTTTCAGGGCCTGTCTTCACGGCTGGCACCCTATATCCACAAGCCGCTTGTCATAGGAGGTGATTTTAATTCTGTTATGCAGGAGCAGGAGGATAAATCGCAGAGTGTTGACCGAGACTCTCGCTCTACTCAGCCTCCCCGTCCAACGCCCACTTTACTTGGCAATTTTGTTGAAGCTATGCAATTTACTGATATATGGCGCTTGACTCACCCAGATGGTAGAGATTATACTTTCTATTCTCCCGTTCACCACTCTTTATCTCGAATCGATTATATTTTTTGCAACCCCACAACGTTGCAACATGTTGTATCATCTACTATACATGACATAGCCATATCGGATCACTCTCCAATTTCTATCATGATAAATTTCTTAGATCCTACACCGCACCCTAGGATATGGCGTTTCCCCTCGTTTTTGGCAAATAATCAGGAGCTTTCCCGGCAGCTACAAGACACCTGGGCAGATTTCCAATCTACTAATGCGGCTCATGTTTCTAATCCAAATTTATTTTGGGATACGGGGAAGGCGGTATTACGCGGTAAAATTATTGCTTTTACGTCATACATATAAAAAAAGAATTTTGCACCATTTCACGGAGGCTAGTAACCTTCTTAGACTGACTCAGCGGCAGGATGACGGACTCAAATACGCAGGACAATAGGACAGCTTGGGCGGACGCTAAGAACCAGTTCAACACTTGGGCGGCAGCACAGGAAACACTTCATCACTCATACCTTGACCTACAGTATCACAGGTTTGGTAACAAACCAGGAAAATTTTTGGCGCGCATGTGTAGGAAGCCTTTTACCCCCACACAATTCACCTCTTTAAAGGATTCTCAGGGGATACTTAAACAATCATCGGAAGAGATTATATCTATTCTGGAAAGTTTTTACGCAAATTTATATGGGCCGGACCCTATAGACCAGGCACGGGCGCACTCCTTTCTTGACAGCGTACATCTACCACAAATTGATCCAATAGCACTGCAATCTTTAAATGCCCCGATATCGCAGGCGGATATTTGTTTAGCTATTAGTTCCTTAGCCAATGGTAAAGCTCCAGGCCCGGACGGGTACACTTCTGAATTTTATAAACTTATGGATAAAACTCTCTCTCCTACTCTACAGCTGGTATATCAGTCTATTCAGGAGAGCGGGGTATATCTGCCATCAGCTTCGCAGGCCCACATTAAATTAATAGCCAAAAAAGGCAAGGACCCCTCGGACCCTGGTTCTTATCGACCGATTTCTCTCCTTAATCTAGATGCAAAGATTCTCTCCAAAATAGTAGCTAACCGTTTGGCCATCATTTTGCCCACCCTTATTCATCCTTCTCAAGCTGGCTTTATAAAGGGGCGCTCGGCCACCTCAAATATTCGCAAAGTGCTCACAGTTTTACATCAGGCTAAACATAACCCATTACAGGATCTAGCGATTGTTTCCCTCGACGCTGAAAAAGCGTTTGACAATGTAAGTTTTCAATGGCTTTATTCGGTCCTCACTAAATTTGGCTTTTCCGGACCGTTCACGCGTTTAATTCAGGCTATGTATTCCGCCCCGACGGCGCAGGTAGTGGCGGCGGGGAAAATATCCAATCCCATTCCATTACATAAGGGTACAAGACAAGGCTGCCCATTGTCCCCCCTGCTTTTCAACTTAGCTTTAGAACCCTTAGCCCGCTTTCTGTTGTTTCAATCACGACTCCATGGCATTCAAATTGCCCAACAGGATCTTCGTCTAGCTTTATTTGCGGACGACATACTAATATTCACCTCCAACCCGACTCTAGACTTACCGTACATTCAATCCGTTTTCGCAGATTTTCGATGCTGCTCGGGCCTCCGTATTAATTTTGCGAAAAGTGAGGTTCTGCCGTTGTATCACGCTCGACTCCCTGAGTGGGCTGGCGACTCACTCTTTAAAATTAATACGAACCATATCACTTATCTAGGTATTAAAATTGGGAAATTGGCCTCGTCCCTTTATTCTCTGAACTATTCACCAGTAATTCAAAAAATTTTAGGGGAATTGGAAATGTGGAAAGAACTGCCATTATCACTTATGGGTAGAGTCCATCTCTTCAAGATGACGAGTTTTCCAAAGCTTCTGTATCCTCTTCAAACTATCCCTCTCCTGCTCAAACATACGGATATAGTCAGGCTGAATAAAGCGATTTCTAGTTTCTTATGGAGGGGGCGCCGTCCGCGAATAGCTATACATAAGTTGTTTCTTCCTAGATGTGAGGGTGGTCTGGGCCTTCCTAACATTAGGCTTTACAATCTATCTTGTATTTTACGGGTGTGTGTAGATTGGATCTCCCGTTCGTCCGTGTTTTCTAATTACCGACTCGAATCTGCCATGGTGAGCCCATATGATCTGTCGGCCCTTTTACATTCTAATTCTGCCTCACTTCCTCCGCATCTTCAACACAATCCACTCATACGGGACACCCTCTTCACATGGAGGGAGGTCAGACGTAGACTAGGAGTTTCTCCCTGGCTGTCTCGATATCTTCCTATTCATCACAATCCTTCCTTTTCTGTCTCTCAACAGTATGCAGCTTATGAAAAGTGGTATGACCAGGGTCTTAGATTTGTAAGTCAGTTGTATGACTCAGCATCAGGATCCCCCCTTCCGTTCCAACAAATTCTCAGCGCGTTTGACTTACCTTCACATCATTTTTTGTATATTTTGCAAGTTAGGAATTATGTGAATTCCATAGTACAAAATAAGTCTTCTTGCTTTTGTTCTACTATGATAGAAGTCCTTGTAAGGAATCAAAAATACAACATATCCAATATCTATGGTCAACTATCTATGCACTATGCAAAACCGCTGGATTCTTATACTTCCATCAAAACGTGGATACGAGACTTTGACAATGCCTTCACCGCGGAGCAATTGCTCACAGGTTTTAATACTACCTGTGCGTTCAATACGAACAAATTTTGGAGGGAGCAGCAATTCAAAATTATGCACCATGCATATATGCCTTGCCTGTACTCCCGAGCAGACTCATTGATCTCTACATGCCCGCTCTGTGGTTCATATAAACCGTCACTTCATCACAGATTCTGGAATTGTCCACGGGTCTGTATCTTTTGGAACCAACTTTTGAACTTTGTGCTTTTCGTCACTACTCTCCAGTTACCTAGGGACCCGCTGCTTCTTCTCTTTGGCAATCTGGAAATATCAGTGTCTGCTGCCTCACACTGCAATCTTGCTTTGTTCAGAGCAACCAAACCTTGGCTATCCATTTGCTTGATGGCGGCGAGAAGGTCTATTTTGAAAAAATGGGTCTCCAACTGTCCACCTACCATCTCAGACGTCAAATTGGAACTCAACTTTCTACTTCGATTGGATCGGCTTGGTCTGCATATAGCTCCTTCTACAACAGGAGTGGAAAAGTTCAACCGCAAGTGGGGTCAATATGTTTCAAAAGTTCTCCCAAGTCCTGAGCCCCAGCACCCTTCTCATGGTTCTCTAAGCTAGATTTAAGCTAGTTTCCAGGGTATTCCTGATGCATGGTGATTCTATTGCTCAAGGGGTCAAATGATTGCAACATTATAAATGCTGTGTACCTCTCAGAAATCTCTTTTGTTCTCGCTTTGCTCCACTCCCACTTCGCCAATCTGGCTTATTAATCTCTCTCTCATTTTCCTGGCGGACCTATATGAAGTGGTCCCCTACTAGCACATCTTTATACATACTGATGCGCTGCTTCTCACTATACTTTAATATCTCATTATACTTTACTATCTTATTACTTTATCAGTCTATTACTTTTTTATCCTAATCTCTTTATCCTGGCTTGTTTTCATGGTCCTCTGGCCTCAGACTTTTGGTACATAACTTCTTGTACTCCAGTTCTCCTTTTTTTTCTTTCCCTTTTGGCATATTCTTTATATGCTGGCTTTTCCAACTCCCTGGTCTTATGTCCCTACTGCTCTATCTCTATCCTATATTTTTACTTTCTTTTTTCCTTTTTTAATCTCATGCACGATGACCTCCCTATCGGTCGATATGACAAATGGTTAACATTGCTCACGTCGCTTATTCTTTTGCTTTACGTATGTTTATATATATATATGTGATTTTTCGAAATCCTGCATACTTTAACTTCAAGCCCTTGTACCCTGACATATTACATGTGCTATATTTTCCCATAGATACTCTTCATTCCAAACTTCTCCATTCCCTCTCGGATTCTTTCGGGGCTTCTGTAATATGTTTATGAGTAAATTGTTATCCTGGAATTTATTCATCTGTTTTGGCATGTTGCCACGCTATGAATACTGACAAACCTCATCGTTGGTTATTTTGTGTGTACAATAAAACCCAATAAAGCTTCTTTTAAAAAAAAAAAAAATGATTTAATTACATCATTCATAATCATGAGGCGATTAAAAAAGTAACATAAAAGTAGCATACCCATTCATGTACTTAGTGTGAATAGTAACAGGTCCATTCCATGTCCTCATGTCACTTTCTCAAGTCCATTGGTAAAGAAGTCCAGTGAAAAAAAAAATATGAACTGACTTCTGTATGAATGATCTGTACATTGAACACAACTTATTGAATGCACTTAGAGAAGGTGATATAATGATATTGTGATGACCAAAACTGGACATTTGTTTATAAAGATCAAAGGCCCATTCACTGGTAATGGGGAGCGGGAAGCCTTGGATTAAATAAATGGGGACAATGGTAATGCAAAGATTTCATGAATACAACATCAGATAACATGGCAGTGGACATCTACGTACCCCAATGAATCCCCCACATCTACCATCTGATGGCCGTGTGATGAAAGTGATGTAACTTTTATTACTTCTTTCAATGATTCCTCGACAGTAATTGTCGTTCAGATGAAAGGCTGAGGTGTTGTATCCCCACTGCTCCAGGAGACATTTGCTGAACCTCACTTCTATGTTCTCCAGGCCACAGGTGACTTGTGGTTTACGATCATCTACAAATGTAGAATGAAAACCCATATTGATATACAGGATATTGTAAATATAATATACTGGAAGGTCTTTGTCATCCACCTGACTCATCTGCTTCACTCACAATGGATTGCTTAAAGCATAAGTTCACCTTTAGGAACATGTTACAACTGTTTTGATGGTGGAACAAGTTCCCACTCCTTGTCAGGAATGGACTCACCACTGGTGGTGGGACTCACCTGCTGTGTGGTCTGCAGTACCAGGGCTGGCCAGCGGGTGCTCTCAGCAATCGAGTCATCACCTGAGACTGATTGCAGGAGGTGTATTTAAGGAGTAGCCAGGTCTGCAGTCAGGGCCTTGGTGTATGTTTCCCATGAGCCCCTGTACCTGCATCCTGTCTGCTTCCTGCCTGATCCTGATTCTGCTTTGATCCTGACTCTGAACGAACTCTGCCTGTCCTGACCTCGGCTAGTCCTGACCACTCTTCTGCTCGCTCCTGGTACCCTGTTTGCCCGTTTGCTACCGACCTGGCCTGCCCGACTACGTTTGATTTGTATATATGGTTATCTGTTGGAGGTTGGGTTGTTTGCACTGTGTTATGTTTACCTTGCACTGCGTTTGTGTTGTTTAGTCTTTAATAAATTGTCTTGTTTACTCTATACCTGAAGCCTGTGTTTCCCTGTGTCAGTCCACACACCTCTGGTCATACCTGGAGCCCTGACACTCCTGCGGCCTCTGCCTGATCCACACCCTCCCTGCGACAGCAAGCCAAGATCTTGTCCCCACACTCGCTGTCACCATTTGAAAAAAAAATAACACAGCCATGTGTAGCTCCACCCACCAAGCTGCTTCATTCATTCATAGAGTTCTGTGAGTGGAAGAACTACAACTACTGTCAACTGTTATGCCTGACGGCTTGTAATTCTCAATGAACTACTCTGGAGCTGGTGAGCACTCTAGGTAGTTCATTGATCCTTCCTGTCACTCAGTAACCGCCCGCCAGTATGATGTATGGGCAGACAGTATAGTGGGAGAGTTTGCAGGATCCAGGCATTGCACCCACAATCTGATCATCACGGGTGCAATGCCTTACAGGCTGAAATGTGAAGAAAAAATACATGTACATGTTTTTTACCTGCAAATGTGTTGACTACATTTAGTAACTGAATGAATGGAGTGTTGGGTTTGTATTTCTTTAAAAAGACCCTTTGACTGTACACTGAAGTGAAGGGTAGAAACTTATTAACTCCCCTATTCTAGCAGGAAAGTAACATGTGGAACACCTTTTTGCAAATCCATCATGTCCCCCTAGGATACCAGTACTGCAAATGGTCTCCAATAACACAAAAACTGCTTTGTTTTTTTTTTTAAAGGAGATGGCTACTTTATATGAAGATTTCCTCTAGAAGAACCTTCTCAGAGCTGAAAGACATGCAGGCAGAGCTATTCAGCCATGGCCATAGTATCCGCTATCTTTGGGTAGAGGGGACATGCACATTCCCAATTTTTAATTCATAACTCTATCAATCTGAAAAGTGGAAACATCAAGTTTTTAAATTAATCTGAACCTGGTAACAATGCTGCTAGAGTGCAGGCAGAGGACATGGAAGAACATGTGTTATACCTCAAACTGGACTCAACACCCTGGATTTATGGAGGATCGGCCCAAGCCACCACTAAGCTCCGACCCCTCCTAATACTATGCCCCACCCCTTATTATTCAAGTTTAAAAGGACACGGCCTTTATTGGCTAATAAGAATTTGGCATTTAGAAGAAGAATGGCCGGGGGAGTGGCTTAGAACAAAGAAGGGACATGAATCAGTGCAGATTTGGACAGAAAGCAATGTTCTCAGTACAGCCTGAACCTGGAATCTAATGGGCTCACCAAAGACACAGAAACTGATAGAAGAAAGGAGATGGAACTTTAACAATATTAGACCATTATAAGTCAGAATATGTTTATTTTAAAACTGCATTTTTAACATTATTTGTCAAAATCAGGAAGTGTGTCTAATCATCCTACCAAAGACACCAGACTAGTACAGGCTACTATGTAGTTTTCTTCCATAATCTCTTCAATTTTATTGCACTTATCAAATATCAGTATCTTTAAAGGATATGTTCACCTTTGGGAACGTATTTCATGTTCCACCAGCTATTGTTCCCATAGCCACAGCCGCTGCCCACCGCCCCCCTCCCTTCGACAGATAATACGGGGAGACGTTCCCCCATACTATCTCTCAGATTTGACAACAGAATGGTGATGTGGGGCTCTGCCCACACGTCATTCATCCACAGACTTCCATGAATGAATGAACTACAAGTCCCAACAGCCTTAGTGGCTGTGTGCTTGTAGTGCTCACTGAATGACCACGGCGCTGTGGAGTTCTATGGTAGTTCATTGATTTGTCCTGTCAGTATATCTTCTTGTTCGTACATCCCATACACTGTGTACACCCCCTAATCCTGTACTCCCCGTACACCCCCTACATCCTGTACATTCTGTACACCCCATACACCCTATACACCCCTTACATCATGTAAACCCGTACACCCCATACACCCCATACACCCCATACATCTCATACATCCCATACACCCCGTACATCCCGTATACCCCATACACCCCATACATCCCATACACCCCGTACATCCCATACACCCCATACATCCCATACACCCCATACACCCCATACATCCCATACACCCCCTACATCCTGTACATTCTGTACACCCCATACACCCTATACACCCCTTACATCATGTAAACCCGTACACCCCATACATCATGTAAACCCATACACCCCATATACCTCATACACCCCATACATCCCATACATCCCGTACATCCCCTGTACCCCATACACCCCATACATCCCATACACCCCATACATCCCTTACACCCGTAATCCTGTACTCCCCGTACACCCCCTAGATCCTGTACATTCTGTACACCCCGTACACTCTATACAGCCCTTACATCATGTAAACCCGTACACCCCATACACCCCGTACATCCCATATACCCCATACACCCCGTACATCCCATACACCCGTACATCCCATACACCCCATACATCCCATACACCCCGTACATCCCATACATCCCATATATCTCGTACATCCCATGCACCCCGTACATCCCATACACCCCGTACATCCCATATACCCCATACATCCCATACACCCCGTATATCCCATACACCCCGTACATCCCATACATCTCATACACCCTGTACATCCCATACACCCCATACATCCCATACACCCCATACATCCCATACATCCCATACACCCCATACATCCCATACACCCCATACATCCCATACATCCCATACATCTCTTACATCCCATACATCCCGTACATCCCGTATACCCCATACACCCCATACACTTTGAACATCCCATACACCCCGTACATCCCATACACCCCGTACATCCTATACATCTCATACACCCCATACAGCCCGTACATCCCATACACCCCGTACATCCCATACACCCCGTACATCCTATCCATCTCATACACCCCATACAGCCCGTACATCCCATACACCCCGTACATCCTATACATCCCATACACCCCGTACATCCCATACACCCCGTACATCCTATACATCCCATACACCCCATACAGCCCGTACATCCTGTACAGCCAAGCAGATATTCTGACAGGTCTGCAGGAGACCTGCATTGCATCAGTGATCTACTGATCGCTGGTACAATGCTTTCCAGGCTCTTGTAGACAAAAATAATAAATGCACATTTTTTTACCTGCAAAAAATGTGCGTTTAATATTTTGGTCTAAAAAGGTGATCCTTTAAAGTTGAATAATAACCTATTTGTAAATAAAATTTATCACGTATCAATATAAGTGATTCAAAAAGAATGTAAACTTAAAGTGTTCAGAAAAAAAAATGTAATCATTGCAATATCAAACAACATGAAGCAATGATTAAAATAGTGAATAAAAAAAGTCCACAGTGAAACAATCTTCAGTGAATTCTTCACTTGAAAGAACAATGGTGTCTTGATCCTTTAAATCCACCACCAAGATCATGTGCAACACCACAAGTGTCCTTTAACCAGCACCACTAGGAACTCACCAGATATTAAGCTGCAGTTATCCATACAGCTAATCACACATATATACAGATGATGACTTCACTCCTCCAAAGTAACCAAAATGCAATCTTCCTCCACAGTAGGGATTACCCCAAGCATTCTAAGGCACTACGTGTGAAGAGCCACTCATAACCACAAAGAGAAAGCTCGTATAGTGTAGTATTTTACCAAAAAAGGGCAATAAAGCTCACTTTAAATAAAAACTAATCTAAATCACACAATATTCCAATTCAGCAGTGATAAAACTACAATAGTTTTGCTCCAGTAGCAATCAAACAATAAAAATTGCTCAACAAACATTTACAAAAATGTCCGTCAGTTGCAGAAGCAAAAGCAGTGGCATGACGTCGGCACATAGTTCTGTCCCAATGTGTTCCGTGTGAAGGAACATCCTCAGGGGATTTCCACATAGTACCTTAGCATGCTTGGGGTGATCCCTACTGTGGAGGGAGATTGTGTTTTGTCTACTTTGGAAGAGTGAAGTCCTCATCTCTGTATATGTGTGATTGGCTGCATGGATAACTGCAGCTTAATATCTGGTGAGCTCCTTTCTTTCCTTTAAATAGAAATCCTCATGTTTTATAACCTACAGTACCTTCTAGATTTCCTTGTTGTATTCCATCTTTACAGTAACAGCCAGGAACTCCGTCCACAATTCTACATTCCTCATCCGGAGCGCAGTCCACCCCTGAGCAGCTATATTTGGATTCTAGAAATGAAGGAACACAAAGAATGGTTTATAAACTGAAGAAAAGACAGCACATAAGTATCATACATACACATACTGTATATATAGATAGATATATTGTTTTACACATGAAGACAACACACTGAATGATGCTTTGTGCCAATACTTACCTGTACAATAGGCGAAGTTGCAGCCTGGTGGACTCTGTAGCTTATACACATAAAATCCTCCTGGACACATTTTCACAGAAATATTGAAAGGTTTTGTACAGCATCCCTCATACGTGTTGGAACAAGCTACACGATTAACAATGCCGTCACTGCTTGTAGGGTGGGAGCCGTTCATCCAAATGGGGACAACAGTACCACAGCTAAATTGTGGTACGCAGTGCTCAGGGATTTGCTGGTTATATTCTCCTTTAAACCGATACCAGCCAGACAGGCCATAGTCACAATTATACCAATACCACCAATAATACCAGTAATTACTATAATCATATGTATTAGAAGTGCTGCGCCAGGGATCATTAAGTTCGGTGTAGCTGGAACAAGGTTCAATACAGGAATAGGATCCACTGTACTTAACACAGTCTTCATTAGAGCCACATGGAGTTCCTTGTTGGCATTCATTGACTTCACAGTGTCTTCCATCTCCATAATATCCATAGGAACAAGCACAGGTGTAGGATCCATAATAATAATTTGTACATGTAGCTACTGGATCACAGTCATTCAGAGATCTGTCCGCACACTCATCAATATCTACACAGCCAACTCCTTCTTTATATTCAAACCCGGAGTAACAATTACAGGTGTAAGATCCGGCAGTGTTCACACAGTAACCACTACCATAATAATAACAATCGTTGGTGTAATAATCCTGACATTCATCTATATCAGTACAAGATGTTCCGTCTCCAGCAAATCCCTCTTTACATGTGCACTCCCCGTATCCTCCAAATTCTGAACAAGTGGCATCTGGGTGGCAATCAGAATCAGAACAAGTTCCTAGAAAAGTGAAAAAAAAAGTGCTTTCTTGGGTAGGTGGGTTTATACAAAATAAAAAATAAAACAAATAAACAAAAAAATATATGTAATAGTATATATACACAATCCTACATCCACTGTTGAAACAGAGAAAGGCAAAAAACCCTCAAAAAAGCATGATTCAATTTGCTCCTGCAGGGGAAAAATGCCTTTGTCATCCCCCAATAGGAAATCAGACATACCCTGGATCAAATTTACCCATAAATATGTTAAATGCTAAAATGTTAAAATCAAAAACATGTAATGAACTCAACAGCCAATGTGTTTCTGGGGCCTCAGCCCACCCCCATCATCAGGACTTGAGAGAATGGCTTTTGGAGGACTTGAGCATGAAATAGGATCAGGATAATTGTGTTCCAAATGTATTGATTAGAGATGAGCGAATCGAAGCATCCGAAGTGGAATTCGAGTCGAATATCGGAAAAATTTCGATTCGTGCCGAATCCGAAAAACAGCCTAATTCGGACGCGCAAATCGAAATTTTTCCGAAAATGGCGGCTGACATGTGCGGCGACGGAGCGGGGATGTCGGGGAAGGCGCGCAGACAAGGCGCGCTGCCCCATAATGCATTCCTCAACGACATGTGATCGCATCAGCCAATCAGCAGCCAGCCAGCCAGCACTGTGTAATGGTCGAGGTATATATAGCGGCCATTTTGGAAATCTTCATTTGCCTGCAGTCATTGAACAGAGGCAGACCGCTCTGTACTAGGGACAGGGACAGAGTTAGGGCCACAGAAACGAGAATTGGGGACAGAGAGAAGTTACTTAGGGACAGAGAACCATTACTCAGGGACACAGACTTGTTAATGAGGGCCACAGAATCGTTATTTAGGGACAAAGAAACGCTAGTTAGGGCCACAGAATTCATACTCAGGGACAGACAGAATTGTTACTCAGTGCCAGAGAATTGTTACTTAGGGCCACAGAAACGTTATTAGGGCCACAGAATTTTTACTCAGGGACAGACAGAATTGTTACTGAGTGCCAGAGAATTGTTACTCAGGGACAGACAGAATTGTTACTGAGTGCCAGAGAATTCTTACTCAGGGCCACAGAATTCATTCTCAGGGACAGACAGAATTGTTACTCAGGGACAGACAGAATTGTTACTGAGTGCCAGAGAATTGTTACTCAGGGACAGACAGAATTGTTACTGAGTGCCAGAGAATTGTTACTCAGGGACAGACAGAATTGTTACTGAGTGCCAGAGAATTGTTACTCAGGGACAGACAGAATTGTTACTGAGTGCCAGAGAATTGTTACTCAGGGACAGACAGAATTGTTACTGAGTGCCAGAGAATTGTTACTCAGGGACAGACAGAATTGTTACTGAGTGCCAGAGAATTGTTACTCAGGGACAGACAGAATTGTTACTGAGTGCCAGAGAATTGTTACTCAGGGACAGACAGAATTGTTACTGAGTGCCAGAGAATTGTTACTCGCACAGACACAAAATTGTTACTTGCACAGACACAGAATTGTTACTCGCACAGACACAGAATTGTTACTCAGGGCCACAGAATTCATACTCAGGGACAGACAGAATTGTTACTGAGTGCCAGAGAATTGTTACTCAGGGACAGACAGAATTGTTACTGAGTGCCAGAGAATTGTTACTCAGGGACAGACAGAATTGTTACTGAGTGCCAGAGAATTGTTACTCGCACAGACACAAAATTGTTACTTGCACAGACACAGAATTGTTACTCGCACAGACACAGAATTGTTACTCAGGGCCACAGAATTCATACTCAGGGACAGACAGAATTGTTACTGAGTGCCAGAGAATTGTTACTCAGGGACAGACAGAATTGTTACTGAGTGCCAGAGAATTGTTACTCAGGGACAGACAGAATTGTTACTGAGTGCCAGAGAATTGTTACTCGCACAGACACAAAATTGTTACTTGCACAGACACAGAATTGTTACTCGCACAGACACAGAATTGTTACTCAGGGCCACAGAATTCATACTCAGGGACAGACAGAATTGTTACTGAGTGCCAGAGAATTGTTACTCGGGGACAGACAGAATTGTTACTGAGTGCCAGAGAATTGTTACTCAGGGACAGACAGAATTGTTACTGAGTGCCAGAGAATTGTTACTCGCACAGACACAAAATTGTTACTTGCACAGACACAGAATTGTTACTCGCACAGACACAGAATTGTTACTCAGGGCCACAGAATTCATACTCAGGGATAGACAGAATTGTTACTGAGTGCCAGAGAATTGTTACTCAGGGACAGACAGAATTGTTACTGAGTGCCAGAGAATTGTTACTCAGGGACAGACAGAATTGTTACTGAGTGCCAGAGAATTGTTACTCAGGGACAGACAGAATTGTTACTGAGTGCCAGAGAATTGTTACTCAGGGACAGACAGAATTGTTACTGAGTGCCAGAGAATTGTTACTCGCACAGACACAAAATTGTTACTTGCACAGACACAGAATTGTTACTCGCACAGACACAGAATTGTTACTCAGGGCCACAGAATTCATACTCAGGGATAGACAGAATTGTTACTGAGTGCCAGAGAATTGTTACTCAGGGACAGACAGAATTGTTACTGAGTGCCAGAGAATTGTTACTCAGGGACAGACAGAATTGTTACTGAGTGCCAGAGAATTGTTACTCGCACAGACACAAAATTGTTACTTGCACAGACACAGAATTGTTACTCGCACAGACACAGAATTGTTACTCAGGGCGACAGAATTCATACTCAGGGACAGACAGAATTGTTACTGAGTGCCAGAGAATTGTTACTCAGGGACAGACAGAATTGTTACTGAGTGCCAGAGAATTGTTACTCAGGGACAGACAGAATTGTTACTGAGTGCCAGAGAATTGTTACTCGCACAGACACAAAATTGTTACTTGCACAGACACAGAATTGTTACTCGCACAGACACAGAATTGTTACTCAGGGCCACAGAATTCATACTCAGGGATAGACAGAATTGTTACTGAGTGCCAGAGAATTGTTACTCAGGGACAGACAGAATTGTTACTGAGTGCCAGAGAATTGTTACTCAGGGACAGACAGAATTGTTACTGAGTGCCAGAGAATTGTTACTCGCACAGACACAAAATTGTTACTTGCACAGACACAGAATTGTTACTCGCACAGACACAGAATTGTTACTCAGGGCCACAGAATTCATACTCAGGGACAGACAGAATTGTTACTGAGTGCCAGAGAATTGTTACTCAGGGACAGACAGAATTGTTACTGAGTGCCAGAGAATTGTTACTCAGGGACAGACAGAATTGTTACTGAGTGCCAGAGAATTGTTACTCGCACAGACACAAAATTGTTACTTGCACAGACACAGAATTGTTACTCGCACAGACACAGAATTGTTACTCAGGGCCACAGAATTCATACTCAGGGATAGACAGAATTGTTACTGAGTGCCAGAGAATTGTTACTCAGGGACAGACAGAATTGTTACTGAGTGCCAGAGAATTGTTACTCAGGGACAGACAGAATTGTTACTGAGTGCCAGAGAATTGTTACTCGCACAGACACAAAATTGTTACTTGCACAGACACAGAATTGTTACTCGCACAGACACAGAATTGTTACTCAGGGCCACAGAATTCATACTCAGGGACAGACAGAATTGTTACTGAGTGCCAGAGAATTGTTACTCAGGGACAGACAGAATTGTTACTGAGTGCCAGAGAATTGTTACTCGCACAGACACAAAATTGTTACTTGCACAGACACAGAATTGTTACTCGCACAGACACAGAATTGTTACTCAGGGCCACAGAATTCATACTCAGGGACAGACAGAATTGTTACTGAGTGCCAGAGAATTGTTACTCAGGGACAGACAGAATTGTTACTGAGTGCCAGAGAATTGTTACTCGCACAGACACAAAATTGTTACTTGCACAGACACAGAATTGTTACTCGCACAGACACAGAATTGTTACTCGCACAGACACATAATTGTTACTCAGGGCCACAGAATTCATACTCAGGGACAGACAGAATTGTTACTGAGTGCCAGAGAATTGTTACTCAGGGACACCTAATCGTTGAATTAAATAGTATGTCAGACAACATGCAGAGGAGTGGCAGAGGAGGCAATGTTTTAGGAGCGAGCAGACGTGGCAGCAGAGGAAGGGGTCGAGGCAGCAGTATTCGCAGCCAGAGGCCAGTGCTCCCGGTGTCATCCAGCGGTCGTGTCTCCACCGACAACCCTGCCGTCATTGATTGGTTGGCTCGGTCGTCTTCCTCTTCCCAGGTCACCTCTGACACCTACAGCCAACGGTCGGTGGGTACGTCAGACACAACCGTTAGTTGGCATGGCCCGGGACCAAGCCCACTGAAATCACGTGTCCTCTACCTGCCCCTGTCCTTTGCTGTTCCCTCACCAAGCGAAGTATCGCATGCTGTGGGCTCAGCCCCACTGTACAGTGAGGAAGAGCTAACAGAGGGCGGTCAGGAACGGGGGGAGACATCGGCCTTTTCAGCAGCCAAGCGAACAAGTACTGGCGAGGAGAGTGGCTCGGTAGCCGGTCTAGAGACAGGTCTGTCTCCTGACCCAGACGCAGCCGAGGGGGCTAGTAGTGAGGCGGAGACCCTACTTGATGATGAGGAGGTTGATCGCACTTGGCAGCCTCGTCGTCATCAGGCAATTTCTTCCGCATCATCAGGAGAAGAGGGTGGCAGCTTGGCAGCGAGCAAAACAGTCGGTGGGTTGCCCAGGAGACAGCAGCAGGGTCGCATCAGTGTCAGTGGAGCCAAACGTCCACGGAGTAGAGCACCAGCTCCACTGCAGCCTACCACCACGGCCAGTAGTGGTGCCGTTGCGCACGGAGGAAGTAGCAGTCAGCCAGTGAAGAGTAGCGGGGGCAAAGTTTCCTACTCGGTGGTGTGGCAATTTTTCCTCAAGCCGCCCGAGGAAGTAAACGTAGCCGTATGTCGACTATGTGGCCAGAAATGCAAGCGTGGCCAGGGGGCCCATGTTGGGACTACAGCGTTGCGTCAGCATATGCAGCGTCACCATTCGGTGGCCTGGGAAAACCGTGATAAACATACGGCGGTTCTGCCTGCCCCAGCCCCCGCTCCATCACCCGCTCCGTTACTTGCTCCGTCACCCGACGTCGTCAATCGCCCTCTATCAGCCAGTCAAGGCTCCAACACCTCTGCTGAGGGGAGTTGTCGCTCATTGGCATCTTCCGCTCGTTCAGATGCTCCTTCTCCTGCTACTCCTCTTCTCGGATTCCGTCAACAGTCTTTCTTGGAATCCGTATCCAAGAGACAACAGTTTGCGAGCACGCACCCGACGGTGCAAAAGCTGAACGTCCTCCTGTCCAAGTTGCTGGTGCTGCAGTCCCTCCCTTTCCAACTGGTGGACTCAGCACCTTTCCGAGAAATGATGGCTTGTGCCGCGCCGCGGTGGAGAGTGCCAAGCCGTCATTTCTTTGCCCAAAAGGCAGTGCCAGCCCTGCATTCACATGTAGAAGAGATGGTGGGCCAGTCTTTGAGCATGTCGGTCTCTGCCAAAGTGCACGGCAGCGCCGACGTGTGGAGCTGTAACTACGGTCAGGGACAGTACATGTCATTTACGGCCCACTGGGTGAACGTGGTGCCGGCACAGCCGCACCAGCAACTTGGACAGGTCACGACGCTTTTGCCTCCACGTTTGCACGTCCTTGGTCCAGCAAGCATGTCCGCCTCTACCACCTCTTTTTCCGCCGTGTCCTCAGCCGCCACCCCCGTGCCAAGTCCCATTACCCGACCGGCATATCACATGTGCAGGGCGCAACGGTGTCACGCTGTGCTGCACCTGGTATGCCTTGGCGAACGTAGTCACACAGGGGAGGAACTGCTGAGTGTAATGAACAGAGAAATCGACAGATGGCTGTCTCCGCGCAAACTAAAAATCGGAACCATGTTGACTGACAACGGAAAGAACATGGTGTCTGCTCTGCGTCAAGGAAGGTTGTGCCATGCGCCATGCATGGCTCACGTGTTCAATCTGGTTGTCAAGCGGTTCCTAAAATCCACCATCCCACTGCAAGACATCCTTAAAATGTCACGTAAACTGTGCATGCATTTCAGCCATTCCTACACCGCAAAGAACACCCTCATTGAGCTGCAGCGGCAGAACGGAATTCCACAGCATCGCCTGATCTGCGACGTTGCAACAAGGTGGAATTCAACCCTACACATGTTAGACCGCCTTTACGAGCAGCGAAAGGCCATCACCGATTTCCTGATGTTACAAGCGGATAAAGGTACTCCCCTGTGTAACTTAGATGTCAGCCATTGGCAGCTCATGCGTGACACCTGCCGCTTGCTCAGGCCCTTTGAGGAGGCCACGCTATTCGTGAGTCGGCAGGACTATGGGATGAACGACGTCATTCCTCTGTTGCACGTCCTGGAACAAATGCTGTTAACAATGGCTGGTCAGGGTGCGGTAGACGTGGCGCACAGATCTCAACGCCACATGACCCCTGTGGGGGCAGGACAGGAAGAAGAGGAGGAGGTAGAGGAGGACATTTGTGCTCAGGAATTATTGAGTGAAATGGGTGGTTTTTCCACTCAGCGGACAGGAGTGGAGGAGCAGGAGCATCTGGTAGAGGAGGAGGAGGAGGAGACAGAGGACCCAGACGCACCGTGGCAGTATGCTGTGGAGATGGAGGCAGGGAGTCCCTCGCATTCCTTGGCACAAATGGCCCATAGCATGCTCGGTTGCTTGCGTAGCGACAGCCGAATAATAACCATCAGACAGAGGGATGACTTTTGGCTGTCCACCTTGTTGGACCCTCGCTACCGGTCCAAAATGGTGGCCTTTTTCACACCTGCTGAGAGGGAGGCCAAAATTACGTACTATAAAAACCACCTATGTAGTCAGTTGGTCTCTGCCTTTGTGCGCCAACGTCCATCCTCAGACACTGTGGGCCCTGTGCGCTCGCGTTCCGCTGGCATGGCAGCAGGGGAGGGGTGGGGTGGTAGGAGCAGTGGCAGCTCCACCAGCAGCGGCTGCCTCAGTCTGCAGTCGATGATGAGTAGCTTTCTTCACCAGCGCAGTGAGGAAACTACTAACCAGCCGCAGCAGCAGCAGCAGCATCAGGTGGACCTGGAGCAGGAGCTCAAACAACAGGCTTGGGCCTACTTGGACAGCACCCTGCCAACCGAGGTAGACAATCCCCTTGACTACTGGGCAACGAAACTTGACCTTTGGCCCCAACTAGCTGAATTTGCCCTTGAAAGGCTGTCATGCCCGGCCAGTAGCGTGGCATCGGAGCGCGTGTTTAGTGCGGCAGGAGGTATTGTAACTCCGCGGAGGACACGACTGTCCACCCAAAGTGTGGAGAGACTCACGTTTGTGAAAATGAATCAGGCGTGGATTAGTCTGGATTTCAAACCACCAGTTCCTGACACAACTGACTAAATCCGCCATGAATCATGCCTCAAACATGTGCCACTTTCAGGTCTCCTCACACTGCTGGTGTGTTTAATTTTTTGACATAGGGTGCTGGCAGATTACGGGCCTCCTATAGCTGCTGCCAGGCCCCTAATCTGCCATAGGCCCCTATATACCGCCTCCTCATGCTGCTGCTAGGTCCAGAGTCTCTCATGGGTCCCTGTACGGCCTCCCATTGCTGCTGTCTCCATCGCCACACTCTGCTGCCATGTGCCACTTTCAGGTCTCTTCACACTGCTGGTGTGTTTAATTTTTTGACATAGGGTGCAGGCAGATTACGGGCCTCACATAGCTGCTGCCAGGCCCCTAATCTGCCATGGGCCCCTATATACCGCCTCCTCATGCTGCTGCCAAGTCTAGAGTCTCTCATGGGTCCCTGTACGGCCTCCCATTGCTGCTGTCTCCATCGCCACACTCTGCTGCCATGTGCCACTTTCAGGTCTCTTCACACTGCTGGTGTGTTAAATTTTTTGACATAGGGTGCAGGCAGATTACGGGCCTCACATAGCTGCTGCCAGGCCCCTAATCTGCCATGGGCCCCTATATACCGCCTCCTCATGCTGCTGCCAAGTCCAGAGTCTCTCATGGGTCCCTGTACGGCCTCCCATTGCTGCTGTCTCCATCGCCACACTCTGCTGCCATGTGCCACTTTCAGGTCTCTTCACACTGCTGGTGTGTTTAATTTTTTGACATAGGGTGCAGGCAGATTACGGGCCTCACATAGCTGCTGCCAGGCCCCTAATCTGCCATGGGCCCCTATATACCGCCTCCTCATGCTGCTGCCAAGTCCAGAGTCTGTCATGGGTCCCTGTACGGCCTCCCATTGCTGCTGTCTCCATCGCCACACTCTGCTGCCATGTGCCACTTTCAGGTCTCTTCACACTGCTGGTGTGTTTAATTTTTTGACATAGGGTGCAGGCAGATTACGGGCCTCACATAGCTGCTGCCAGGCCCCTAATCTGCCATGGGCCCCTATATACCGCCTCCTCATGCTGCTGCCAAGTCCAGAGTCTGTCATGGGTCCCTGTACGGCCTCCCATTGCTGCTGTCTCCATCGCCACACTCTGCTGCCATGTGCCACTTTCAGGTCTCTTCACACTGCTGGTGTGTTTAATTTTTTGACATAGGGTGCAGGCAGATTACGGGCCTCACATAGCTGCTGCCAGGCCCCTAATCTGCCATGGGCCCCTATATACCGCCTCCTCATGCTGCTGCCAAGTCCAGAGTCTGTCATGGGTCCCTGTACGGCCTCCCATTGCTGCTGTCTCCATCGCCACACTCTGCTGCCATGTGCCACTTTCAGGTCTCTTCACACTGCTGGTGTGTTTAATTTTTTGACATAGGGTGCAGGCAGATTACGGGCCTCACATAGCTGCTGCCAGGCCCCTAATCTGCCATGGGCCCCTATATACCGCCTCCTCATGCTGCTGCCAAGTCTAGAGTCTCTCATGGGTCCCTGTACGGCCTCCCATTGCTGCTGTCTCCATCGCCACACTCTGCTGCCATGTGCCACTTTCAGGTCTCTTCACACTGCTGGTGTGTTAAATTTTTTGACATAGGGTGCAGGCAGATTACGGGCCTCACATAGCTGCTGCCAGGCCCCTAATCTGCCATGGGCCCCTATATACCGCCTCCTCATGCTGCTGCCAAGTCCAGAGTCTCTCATGGGTCCCTGTACGGCCTCCCATTGCTGCTGTCTCCATCGCCACACTCTGCTGCCATGTGCCACTTTCAGGTCTCTTCACACTGCTGGTGTGTTAAATTTTTTGACATAGGGTGCAGGCAGATTACGGGCCTCACATAGCTGCTGCCAGGCCCCTAATCTGCCATGGGCCCCTATATACCGCCTCCTCATGCTGCTGCCAAGTCCAGAGTCTGTCATGGGTCCCTGTACGGCCTCCCATTGCTGCTGTCTCCATTGCCACACTCTGCTGCCATGTGCCACTTTCAGGTCTCTTCACACTGCTGGTGTGTTTAATTTTTTGACATAGGGTGCAGGCAGATTACGGGCCTCACATAGCTGCTGCCAGGCCCCTAATCTGCCATGGGCCCCTATATACCGCCTCCTCATGCTGCTGCCAAGTCTAGAGTCTCTCATGGGTCCCTGTACGGCCTCCCATTGCTGCTGTCTCCATCGCCACACTCTGCTGCCATGTGCCACTTTCAGGTCTCTTCACACTGCTGGTGTGTTAAATTTTTTGACATAGGGTGCAGGCAGATTACGGGCCTCACATAGCTGCTGCCAGGCCCCTAATCTGCCATGGGCCCCTATATACCGCCTCCTCATGCTGCTGCCAAGTCCAGAGTCTGTCATGGGTCCCTGTACGGCCTCCCATTGCTGCTGTCTCCATCGCCACACTCTGCTGCCATGTGCCACTTTCAGGTCTCTTCACACTGCTGGTGTGTTAAATTTTTTGACATAGGGTGCAGGCAGATTACGGGCCTCACATAGCTGCTGCCAGGCCCCTAATCTGCCATGGGCCCCTATATACCGCCTCCTCATGTTGCTGCCAAGTCCAGAGTCTGTCATGGGTCCCTGTACGGCCTCCCATTGCTGCTGTCTCCATCGCCACACTCTGCTGCCATGTGCCACTTTCAGGTCTCTTCACACTGCTGGTGTGTTTAATTTTTTGACATAGGGTGCAGGCAGATTACGGGCCTCACATAGCTGCTGCCAGGCCCCTAATCTGCCATGGGCCCCTATATACCGCCTCCTCATGCTGCTGCCAAGTCTAGAGTCTCTCATGGGTCCCTGTACGGCCTCCCATTGCTGCTGTCTCCATCGCCACACTCTGCTGCCATGTGCCACTTTCAGGTCTCTTCACACTGCTGGTGTGTTAAATTTTTTGACATAGGGTGCAGGCAGATTACGGGCCTCACATAGCTGCTGCCAGGCCCCTAATCTGCCATGGGCCCCTATATACCGCCTCCTCATGCTGCTGCCAAGTCCAGAGTCTCTCATGGGTCCCTGTACGGCCTCCCATTGCTGCTGTCTCCATCGCCACACTCTGCTGCCATGTGCCACTTTCAGGTCTCTTCACACTGCTGGTGTGTTAAATTTTTTGACATAGGGTGCTGGCAGATTACGGGCCTCACATAGCTGCTGCCAGACATGTAATCTGCCATGGGCCCCCGTACCGACTCCTCATGCTGTGACGTTGCAACAAGGTGGAATTCAACCCTACATATGTTAGACCGCCTTTACGAACAGCTAAAGGCCATCACAGATTTCCTGATGTTAAAAGCGGATAAAGGTACTCCCTGTGTAACTTAGATGTCAGCCATTGGCAGCTCATGTGTGACACCTGCGCTTGCTCAGGCCCTTTGAGGAGGTCACGCTATTCGTGAGTCGGCAGGACTATGGGATGAATGAGGTCAAATCGGCCATGGGCCCCCGTACCGCCTGTTCACGCTGATGCTGGTCCCACAGTGTGACCTGGGTCCCTGTACGGCCTCCCATTGCTTCCACTCTGCCATGTGCCACTTTGAAATCTCCTCACACTCCTGCGGTTGTCCATTTTGTCATAGGTTGCTGGCAGATTACAGGCCTTCCATAGGTGCCACCAAGCCCCATATCGGCCATGGGCCCCCGTACCGCCTGGTCACGCTGCTGCTGGGCCCATAGTGTGACCTGGGTCCCTGTACCGCCTCCCATTGCTCCCACTCTGCCATGTGCCACTTTCAGGTCTCCTCACGCTCCTGCTGGTTTCCATTTTGTCATAGGTTGCTGTATGGCCTCCCATTGCTGCTGCCTCCACCGCCACACTGTGGCTCCAAACGCTGGTTTTGGCCCCGTGACTGGCCAAAGGAGTGAAGTGTGCAGTGATTCTAAGATCGACGGCACTCATCTGCATGTCATACTGACAGACAGTATTATTTCTCTTCCCCAGCAGACTCCAAGGGCATTTAAATTAAAGGTACAGTGTTCTGCACTAATATTAAGTCTCTCTGAAGCCTAGAAACACCCTTTTTTAAGTTAAATTCACAGCGAATTTATTCGACTCGAATCGAATATTGTCCACGAATTCGCCGAATCAGTCGAATCGAATTTTTCATTTCTTCGCTCATCTCTAGTATTGATCTCCTTGTTACATTCATCAGCTGCTGAAAGTGCTGAAGGAGACTCAAGACTTTCAGTACACAATTATCCTGATCCAATTTCCATCTCGAATTCGCCAAAACCCATTTTCCTGAGCCCTGATGAAGGGGAGTGGGCTGAATCCCCACAACTCACGGAGATCATTAAATGCTTTGGAATAAACCCTCCATTTGGATTTTAAATCTTAGAAATAACCATAATAACTTCAAATTGGTTTTGCTGTCTCTCACATTGATGTACGATTTGATATCGTAAGCATAACACTTGGACTATCAAACCTGATGTGTTCTTGCACCTTTGTTCCTTTCAGTTTTATATGTAATAGTTCTTGTTTCTTCACCAATGATTGTTACTTTTACAAAACAAATAAATACTAGTTGAAATTAAAAAAAATAGTACTAGGACAGAATGAACTTGGCCACTGACTACTTGTCTGTTTTATGTGAAACCTGTCTCACCTCCAGTGGTAAACTTGTCTCAGACTTAGTAACCTGCAGAATTCATCAACCTTTTGGATTTTTCTGCAAGGGTCACACATACAGATACAGACTGTTGCACAGACTTTGCTAACTGACACAATGTCTGATTTGTATTGATATTTATCACTAACTTGCTTAAAAGTGACCTTGAATTCATTTTTCTTTTGGGTGTACATGAAACATCCAAACCTGAAAAAGTATCACTTGTAGGAAACAAAGGTAAATGCAGAAGTTTTGCCTTGTATACCTCTGGAGTGATGACCATGTTGAATGGCATCTATAGACAGATGATCTCTACACATAACAGAAAGATAATAGAACTGGAATGTTTGCATATAAGGAAATCACAAAATGGTTGTATGTTGGGCTTACCTGATTTGTCCAACCCTACAAAAATGTAAAAAAATAAGAACATTAGATTTTGTTTCTTGGCATGCATCTCTTGGAAATAGCAAATCATCAGATAAAGTGGTATTTTGTGACATCAATAATTATAAAGTAATAACTTACACTTTACCAACAAAATATTGCTCACATTCCACTCTACATGATGCTGAACTATGTGCTGTTAGCATTGCATTCATTCAGGAAGGATTACTTTAAAAACCTATATTCAGAGATTGACATATTAATCCACGAGGATTCCCTTTCATAGGATAGAAAATAACATGTAGGTAAGTTACAGTGGAATTTGAGGACTTTGAACATTACCAACAGTGGAAAAACTATAGCCATAGCAGCCTGAGCAGGTGCTAAGGGGCTTTGGGGTTAGAAGGGGCCTCATTAGCGAGGCTGTTGAGGTAAATTAAAATGTGAAGTTTACAGTCTAGAAGAGCTCACAGAAGAAATCATTAGGATCCTTAGTCACAGATCCTTCTTGTTTTAACTATTTTGTTTAGCCGTCTTAGCAATGTAGACACAGACAGTACATGGGATTGTGGTTGCCATCACAGCACTTTCTTGGTGATCACATGGCTCTGGGTATAAATAAAGTTACAGCTACCTTAGGGTCAAATTTAGGGTCACTTTTGGGGATAATGTTTTGGTCTGTTATAACCTTTTTGGCAGAAGAACAGGTCCAGGATAGTTAAAAGAAGCTTCTGTAACTCTCAGGAGCCATTGCACCCTTAAAAACCAATAAGTAATTGTAGTTCTATTTTTTAACCCCTTAGCACCGGCACCTCTGGGCCCTTTAGGAGGTCTCAGACACTGAGAGGTGGAGGCAGGAATTTCAGTTATGTGACCCCCATGATTGGCTGTCACAGTGGTCACACGATCATAAAGCTCCCAATCAGAAGTAGTGATCGTGACCTTTCTGTTACCTGCATTGCTTACATTTTGGTACACATAAATGCGACCTCTCGGTGTTAAGAGGCCATATATATGCAAACTGCTGGCATAAGAGATTAATAACAAAATGTCTCTGTTCAATGGCTTTGCACAGATCAGCTTCAATTCTCCTCTTCTTAAGTCCCCCGCTGGAGCTCCTGGCTTCTTCCTGTTCAGTTCCCCCATAGTCAGCCACTTGCTATCGGTGCATTTGTGCAGGCTCTCTTCCGAGCCGTGCTCTGTGTGTCCTTTCATACATAAAGTGAAGCTGAGCTCTACTGCCCACCTTCTCCTCACAGGATGTAACTGAAATCAGCCAATAGCTCCCTCTGATGACTCTGTCCATTGAGGAGGGAGCAAGAGGAGAGAGTCGCTGCCCTTTTGTAGTGGTTCAGGTAAGTATGGCCTGGGGGGGGAGCTGCATATAGAAGGGTTTTTTTAACCTAATGCACTGATTGTACCAACCAGAACCACTTTATTGTCTCTTTTTTATGTGCCTACAATACATTTAGAAAACAAATGTCAACATTTTCACTTATTGCAAATTAATAATTCCACATCTTGCTACTTACTAAATATAACCTCCATAGGTACTGGATAAACACACTTTATAGAGAGTTGTATAATACTTGATTATAGAGAAAAGCAATACAAAATTGGTAGGACACCCTTCCTCACCTTGTCAAAATTGTTTGTGAAATTCCTGCAGTTCTGCATAATGAGATAGTGGGTCCAAAAAAATTGGGATGAGTACAAAAAAAAAAAAAACAGGAACTCCTATCAACCCTGGGAGTCTCATATACATTAACAAAGTATTCCAATGGGTTCGGGGGAGGGGAGCTTTGGTGGTCTCAGACAACAGTCAGAATCAGTGTAGGTGTAAGACACAATGTCAACCTTTTATTCCTAAAATGATGCCAAGGATACTTAGATATTACTAGGTGAGTGGGCCTGGCAGGTGTTAGGAGCCTTGGGATGGATAGATAACAACTGCAGTAGGCATAGATGCATACATAGTGTGAGGCATCAGTTCCACAAATTGTACCAGATGACAATTAGTAAGCCAGTAGACTACAACAGTCCAAACTGACTGCCAGTAGCCAAAGGTGCAGAATGACAAGATGCAAGTGCCTTTTAGAGTTTAGCACTGAACAAAACTGCTCATTTTTATAAAACAATTTAAAAAAGAAACATTAACATTGGCCCGTGCTGCCCTCATTGTAGTCACCTACTTTAAATGGCTGTTTTTCTATCCTCTATTCTATCCCGCCACAACAGTGTCTCCATACACCCCCTTCTCCCTCCACCACAATGGGGAGAGATGAACTCTGGGAGGGGCTTCCTTTCATACCAGAATGGAAAGAACATTTTGCAGCATTACAGCAAAAATATTGGCTCAATGGAGGTCACATGGCTCCTAGAAGACATTTGGGAATCTGAACTGCCAAAAAACACACCAAAATATGGATTCATATTTACCTGAATTTAACAATATTCAAATTTTAGGAATGACTCTACTAGACAAGCCATAGGAGGGGAACTGTCAGAGTCAGAATTATTCATATACACTGAGATGATAGAACTTACCAGTAAATCCCAATATTTGAACAGAAAGTGAAAATCTTCCCTGAGCGTTCAGAGTCCAGGATCCTGCAGCCGGACTTTTTACTAAATGAGCATTTATAAAACCAAGATCATAGGAGTAATAATAGTAGTAATAGTAATAGTAGTAATAATTGTAGTAGTAATTATAATATGGATTTTTTTCAAATGTAAATGTGTTTCCTGAAATAATAAAAGATATATAAATAAATACAACTTAAATACATTTATACATTGAATCAAGTCTAATGAATGCCTTTTATTATCAAACATTCGTAAGAGTAACATTCAAACAACATTAACGGTGCGTTTCAACCTGTTCTGATGATCAATAAATACTGATGTTCCTGAAGAATCAATATAGAAGCATATTTATATTTAATGGGCACCTCTGCTAACCAAAATTTGGTTGTATTTTTGGGGCCTCATCCCCTTCACCATTGTTCACTGGATCTGATTTCAGCCTAGCACAATGCGGGTATCTCTTGAAAACCCTGATGAGCATTGAGTGTGACCCCAACATTCTGTATGGAGACATTCTCCACATATTCTTCACATGTGCGAAATTCGCCCTAGGATGGGCGAATTTCGCCCTAGGATGGGCGTTCTACAACCTTATGCAATCTATCTCTCTATTCCTCACGTCACTCCACTCGCATTCCTAACTTACTAACTGACATATCAGCTTAGATGTCACACCACTTAGTCCCCCCCCCCCCTCTAGTTGTCCTCCTCGATGACTTTTCTATCAAGATAAATAATACAACTATAGTCCCATCCCTTACACCAGGGTACTAGATGTAATCCTAGACTCTGACTGTCCTTTTGGCTTAAATCCAATCGCTGTCAAAAGCTTGTAGACTTCTCCACCATCTCTAAAATGTGCCCCTTTTTAAACTAATGAAACCATCAAACTACTCAATCACTCCCTTGTTATATCTCGCCTTCACTATTGCAACTCTCTCCTCATAGGCTTACCTCTACGTAGGCTATCATCTCTTCAGTCTATCATGAATGCTGCTGCTAGAATCATCTACCATATCAACTGCTCAGTGTCTGCTATCTCCCTCTGCCAGTCCCTCCACTAGCTTTCTGTTGCCCAGCAAATTAAATTCAAAATACTAACAACAACTTACAAAGCCATCCACAACTATATCCTGATATACATCACCAATCTTGTCTCCCTATATCACCCAACCATCCTCTTTACTCCTACTAAGACCTCCTGCTCTCATGCTCCCTTGTCTCCTCCTCCCATGCTCATCTCCAGGACTTCTCCAGAGCCTCTCTCATCCTCTGGAACACTCTACCTCAGTCTGTCCAGCTACTGTATCTCCTACTTTGGCTGCCTTTAGGTGAAAACTCATATCTTCAGGGAAGCCTATCTTGCCTCCACTTTTTTTTTTCCAAAAACAATTTTATTGAGAAATAAAGCAGAATGGTAACATATACAGGTTACATTCGGATCATGTATACAACTCAGTAAAAGCCCGTATCCCTGACAGGGTATAAATCTGAAACACATATAATGTCATCAATTAACATTGCTTGAGTTAAGAAGAATAGAACATGTTCCAAGCAAATATTGACATAGAATAAAGTGAACAGAGCAGTTGGGTACAGACATCAGGCAAACCTCATATGAGCCCCTTTAAATGACAAATGTGATGTAATACAAAGTGAGAGGATGGTGAGAACAGTGGATATTAGGGCGTCCACGCCTGAGGGGCGGAGGCTGAGGAGCTGCAGTTGTACCTGTGGGTCTGCTGGTATTCTAAGTTCATCTAAACTCAGAGAAATGGGAAGGTAATGTTGAGAATATGGGAATAGTGGTGATAAATAGTAAGCGCTCATAAATAATGCAAGCAGCTGAACATATAGGAAAACACATAAAAAGTCCCAAAATACATAAACAGAAGAAATGCAGCGCTCTTAAAATTGATAATGGAATTAGTAGTAAACACAGTCCGGTAAAACAACAGTGTTCCTTGTTTCCCAGTGTAAATGGTAGAATTTTGCACTAACCAGAACGCGCATGGATAATGCGCATATGTGTATAAATCCTGAAGATCCTTTTCTCCACTTAAGGCTGGTCAGGCATATGGCTTAGAAGAATAGAGATCCTACGCCCTCATGTGGTGGGAAATGATCCAGCAGGTCAAAGCTATGACGATCCAGATGAGCCTCCACAAAGAACTGGCTTTGCAGCAGTTTAAGACATTGAATTCATAAGCAGGGGATATGTAGAGTGATATGAAGAATTGTGAAAGGAGCTTTTCCATCCTTGTAGCCCTTGGGATTCCTGTGCCAGTTCTTTGTGGAGGCTCATCTGGATCGTCATAGCTTTGACCTGCTGGATCATTTCCCACCACATGAGGGCGTAGGATCTCTATTCTTCTAAGCCATATGCCTGACCAGCCTTAAGTGGAGAAAAGGATCTTCAGGATTTATACACATATGCGCATTATCCATGCGCGTTCTGGTTAGTGCAAAATTCTACCATTTACACTGGGAAACAAGGAACACTGTTGTTTTACCGGACTGTGTTTACTACTAATTCCATTATCAATTTTAAGAGCGCTGCATTTCTTCTGTTAATGTTGAGAATATAGGATAGAGCGAAGGAGGAGAAAGAGAGGGAGAGAAAGGGGGAGGCAAGAAGATGGAGAGAGGAGAAAGATGGAGGAGAAGGAGAGAAAAAAAGGGGGGGGGGGTAGGGAGAAAAGGGGGAGCCGCTGCAACTACTCCAAGTCAAACAGGTTAAGATAATCCAAGCAACAATCAGAGGTCTCCTACGGCAATCTAGGTAGGCATTTTCAGTAGTCCAATATATAGGTCAGTTTCTGTGATATTTGGGCCGTAATATTCGGTCCAAGTCAGGTAAGGTGCACGTTATATGCATGACACCTGGGAAAAATTATTTATTCCTATTGGCCATCAAGCTATGATCAAGTGGGGGAAGGGGTGGAGTCAAGCAGCAGCTGCTGATAAGCTGTTGTGGTTTTGAAATGACTCCAACATGCCCACGTCTTCCTGAATCTCTCGGGCAATCTTTTGCTACAAAGATGAGTTCCTCCATGTCAGCAACTTTGTTTATACACTCAAACCATTCCCGGACTGAGGGGATATGTGTTGAGCGCCAGTGAATTGGAATACACTGTTTTGCCGCATTCACCATATGCATAGCGAGTGATTGCAGTATGTCCTATAGGGGAGTGAGGAGTGGTGGAGTAAGAATTCCGCAGGAGATAAAACTAGGGAGTAAGTTGTTACTTGCCTCCACTTAATAACTGAACCTTTAATTCTTCCATCAGCTCATCCCCCACAGTAACTACCTTTTGTTCCACAAGCCCCACCCTTTCAGATTGCAAGCTCTTATGAACAGGGTCCTCTTAACTCTCTTATATTTTATTGTATTGTAATTGTACTGTCTTCCTTTATATTATAAAGTGCTGCACAAACTGTTGGCACAATATAAGTCCTGAATAATAATAATAATAACAATAATAGGCATTATTATGATGTCATGGTTTAAAACTAAGTACATGAACAATTACTGCAACTATGGTACCCAATGTGCATGACATTCATATCCATCCTGCCAGGCACACAGCCAGTGGGAAGGATTTGGCACAAAAGCATGTAGAGGAACGTGTAGAATCTTCCATGAGTCTACAGGCACCTATTTCAGTGAGCTTTTGTTCACCTTCGATGGGGTTTGCATCGCTGTAGAAGTCTGCCATAATGCAAAACCTGCTTAAAGCAGATCAAATGTAAGTCACAAGAAGGTCAGATCCAGGTCAAATGCAACAAACGCCATTAGAATGAACTGGATTCAGGGTCACTAATGCATTAACTCTATTCCCATCTCAGGTTCTGGTGATCCAAGAAGAGAAGAATTCCCGTATACTAAGTTTGGGTTGGACTTTTTAAACAATGTGAAACCCGATGACTCCCAGGACACTTCGTCTGAATTTTGGCAGTAAGGATTGACTATAATTTTTTTGTAGAAATGGTGGACATCAGTTAAATGATGCAATATATACATTCAGACATTCTTACAGTCATGAACGTACCATTCGGATCAGTGAAACTAAGAGTGAATGTTTCATCTCCTATGATCATTAAATGTGATAAGGAAGTTGTAACATCAAACGTGTCAGTATATTTCTTAGTGACATTTTTGTTGACGTTCAGGATGCGCACAGATGAATTTAGAGGTTTAGACAACAATAATTCCAATGAGCGAAACAACTGTCAAAAATAAGAGAGAAAGAAAACATATTATTTAAAATAACACAAAAAAATGTATCAAGGAATACATTTATGGACAAAAGCACTTACTACAGTTTAAACCTCCATTTATTTCCCATATACACCCAGATGTGGAAGTCTACCTTTGTGCATCAAGAGCTATCGATACCATTGAGCTATGATAATTGGTGATTTGTCGTACAAGAATTTGTCCAGTGGTCATTATTGAAATGGCTCTTGGTTAGGCCCAGCCTTATTGGTCCACTATTGTAGCACTATGAGACTCCCACAGAACTTTGAGGGACTGAGATCATATAGATAAGAACATATACTATATTGCCAAAAGGACTGGGTTGCCTGCCTTTCCAAGCATATGACCTTTAATGGCCCCCCAGTCTTAATCCGTAGGGTTCAATATTGAGTTGGCCCCGCCCTTTGTAGCTATAACAGCTTCAACTCTTCTGGGAAGGCCGTCAACAAGGTTTAGGAGGGTGTCTATGGGAAGGTTTGACCAGAAGTGCATTTGTGAGCTCAGGCACTGATGTTGGAGAAGAAGGCCTGACTGACAGTCTCAGCTCAAATTAATTCTAAAGGTGTTCTATCGGGTTGAGGTCAGGACACACTGGTGCACAGTCATGTTGGAGCAGGAAGGGGCCATCCCCAAAGTCTTCCCACAAAGTTGGGAGCATAAAATTGTCCAAAATCTCTTGCTATGCTGACACCTTAAGAGTTCCCTTCACTGGAACTAGGGGGCCAAGCCCAACAGCTGAAAAACAACCCCACACCATAATCCCCCTCCACCAAACTTTACACTTGGCACAATGCAGTCAGGCAAGTACCGTTCTCCTGGCAACCACCAAACCCAGACACGTCCATCAGATTGCCAGACAGAGAAGTGTGATTGGTCACTCCAGAGAGCATGTCTTCACTGCTCTAGAATCCAGTGGCGGCGTGCTTTACACCACGGCATCCAACGCTTTGCATTGCACTTGGTGATGTGAGACTTGGATGCAGCTGCTCAGCCATGGAAACCCATTCCATGAAGCTCTCTACGCACTGTTGTTGGGCTCATCTGAAGGTCACACCAAGTTTGGAGGTCTTTAGCTATTGACTCTGCAGACAGTTGGCGACTTCTGCGCACTGTGAGCTTCAGCATGCACTGACCCCGCCCTGTCATGTGACGTGGCCTACCACTTGGTGGCTGAGTGGCTGTTGTTCCCAGTTGCTTCCACTTTGTTATAATCCCACTAACAGTTGAGCGTGGAATATTTAGTAGTAAGGCAATGTCACGGATAGACTTAATGCCCCCTATCACGGGGCCACACTTCAGTTCACTGAGCTTCTGAGAGCGACCCATTATTTCACAAATGTTTGTAGAAGAAGTCTGCATGCCTACTTGATTTTATACACTTGTGGCCATGGAGGAGATTGGAACACCTGAATCACATGATATGGAGGTGACTGGAACACCTGAATCACATGATATGGAGGTGACTGGAACACCTGAATCACATGATTTGGAGGGGATTGGAACACCTGAATCACATGATTTGGAGGGCGGGGCCAATACTTTTGGCAATATAGTGTATCAGTTCTCCAGCCTTGCCTCTTATTGTTTGAGAGAAAAACATCAGGATCACTCCCTCTAAATGCCGGCTTCTGTAAGATTTGTTGAATTTATTATATGGCCGGTGTTACATTTGTTGGCACCTTTTACTTTGTAAAATTCAGTGTTTTGAAAATTAAAATAAATACAGATTTTCAGGGGTCCCCTCATGCAGGACTATTGGCTTCTATTGCACATTTATCAGAATTTATCAGAATTCCAGTCAGAATTTCCTGTAGGCAGGAAGGGGGTAGAAGTGCCCAGTAGGCAGGAAGGGGGTAGATGTGCCCGGTAGGCAGGAAGGGGGTAGAAGTGCCCGGTAGGCAGGAAGGGGGTAGAAGTGCCCGGTAGGCAGGAAGGGGGTAGAAGTGCCCTGTAGGCAAGAAGGGGGTAGAAGTGCCCGGTAGGAAGGAAGGGGGTAGAAGTGCCCTGTAGGCAGGAAGAGGGTAGAAGTGCCCTGTAGGCAGGAAGGGGGTAGAAGTGCCATGTAGGCAGGAAGGGGGTAGAAGTGCCCGATAGGCAGGAAGGGGGTAGAAGTGCCCTGTAGGCAGGAAGGGGGTAGAAGTGCCCTGTAGGCAGGAAGGGGGTAGAAGTGTCCGGTGGGCAGGAAGGGGTTAGAAGTGCCCTGTAGGCAGGAAGGGGGTAGAAGTGCCCGGTGGGCAGGAAGGGAGTAGAAGTGCCCTGTAGGCAGGAAGGGGGTAGAAGTGCCCAGTAGGCAGGAAGGGGGTAGAAGTGCCCTGTAGGCAGGAAGGGGGTAGAAGTGCCCGGTAGGCAGGAAGGGGGTAGAAGTGCCCTGTAGGCAGAAAGGGGGTAGAAGTGCCCGGGAGGCAGGAAGGGGGTAGAAGTGCCCTGTAGGCAGGAAGGGGGTAGAAGTGTCCTGTAGGCAGGAAGGGGGTAGAAATGTCCTGTAGGCAGGAAGGGGGTAGAAGTGTCCTGTAGGCAGGAAGGGGGTAGAAGTGCCCGGTAGGCAGGAAGGGGGTGACAGTGCCCGGGAGGCAGGAAGAGGGTAGAAGTGCCCTGTAGGCAGGAAGGGGGTAGAAGTGCCATGTAGGCAGGAAGGGGGTAGAAGTGCCCGATAGGCAGGAAGGGGGTAGAAGTGCCCTGTAGGCAGGAAGGGGGTAGAAGTGCCCTGTAGGCAGGAAGGGGGTAGAAGTGTCCGGTGGGCAGGAAGGGGTTAGAAGTGCCCTGTAGGCAGGAAGGGGGTAGAAGTGCCCGGTGGGCAGGAAGGGAGTAGAAGTGCCCTGTAGGCAGGAAGGGGGTAGAAGTGCCCTGTAGGCAGGAAGGGGGTAGAAGTGCCCAGTAGGCAGGAAGGGGGTAGAAGTGCCCTGTAGGCAGGAAGGGGGTAGAAGTGCCCGGTAGGCAGGAAGGGGGTAGAAGTGCCCTGTAGGCAGAAAGGGGGTAGAAGTGCCCGGGAGGCAGGAAGGGGGTAGAAGTGCCCGGGAGGCAGGAAGGGGGTAGAAGTGCCCTGTAGGCAGGAAGGGGGTAGAAGTGTCCTGTAAGCAGGAAGGGGGTAGAAGTGTCCTGTAGGCAGGAAGGGGGTAGAAGTGTCCTGTAGGCAGGAAGGGGGTAGAAGTGCCCTGTAGGCAGGAAGGGGGTGACAGTGCCCGGGAGGCAAGAGGTGGGTGACAGTGCCAGGTTGGCATACGGTTAATATGTTTTCTATTAGTCTGAAGTGTATTCATGCGTTTTGCATCCTGACTCTGGTTTGCATTATTGTTTCCAACTTGGGATGAGCTTCTGGTTCAGTCTAAACTCCAATTCACACTGAATTCTGGGTGTTCGGAAGGTTCAGCAAATAGGCGAGTGAAATGAATATTCGGCAATGTTGAACCTCCGGATGCAGAGAAAAGCAGTACATTTAGTAACACCTCTGCACAGCCAGTGATGTATTTCTACCTGGCTCATTCAGCTGTCAGCTTGGGATTCCCGGCTGACATCATGTGAACAAAAGGGCGAGGAAAGAGTGAAAAAACAGTGGTGAGTCCCCCTCCCAAAATTCCTACAAGGACCTGGCATAAAATAAAAACAAAAAAAGGATCATCCCCGCAGTCTGATCCAGACCCTTTGATAGATGAAGTGAATCCCGGGCCAAATTTTTGCAAATAAAGTAGTCAGAAGCAGTAATTTAGGGGCAATTTAATGGCTTTTTTGTAAATGTCAATTTTGCTATAGAAGGTTAATACATAATACATAAATATCACCTCACAGGCAGGCTAAGGACACCCACCAGGCATGATATTTAGAGGAATTTTGCATTTTTAATGTTATCCCTAAGGCAACATTAAAATTGCTGCTATCCACCAGATTCAATTTTGTAGAATCCCTTTTTACTTTGGTACATGTTCCAAAAGGCCATGACCCCCCCCCCCCCCCCACACACACACACACACACACATGCAATTTTATTAAGCATTTCTTGCCTATTAGTTTGAAAACGACCAGTATTGTTGACTCCTATTGGCTTCAGTTGGGTTTGGATCTGGCACTTAACCTTTGATTAAATTTGCAAGCTTACCCCGTTACACCTATTTTACAAGTTGCAATTACTGTGTCTGGTCACTCAGGTGATTGCCTGTTCTGTGAAAGTACCTCAGACATTAAATATGAACAAAGCATATCCCTCTATAGTGTGTAGTTGTCTCAATTAGGAGCACCAAGTGTCATTTCTGTCTTCTGCTTTGTTCCTCTGCTATCAGAAAACTTCTGACAAGTTTTCCTAACACCAGGAGAAAAATGATGACAGGTGAGGGAGCTCTGGCAGATTGACACCCTCAGCTCTCTTCCTGTGTTCTGTGTGGAGGGGTGTGTGTCTCTTCTCACCAATCAGCTCTCAGAGCTTTCCTCACTGAGCTCTGCAGTGTGTGATTTCATATCTCCGCCCCCTGTTTTCTGAACTCTCAGACAATCTGTAAAATTCAGCACTTTGAACAGATATAGAGAAGAGAAGACTGCAGATAATCAGGTACAACATATGTAGTAGAATCTGTTTAATCTCAGTGTATCACCTGAGGCCAGTCACTTCACTGGGTATATGGGAGGGTTTACAACCACATTAAAGTTGCCATTGGTAAATTACACAGTGACTATTCTCACTGTCCTCTAATACAGAATACAATACATGCTGTTGTGGTATATGTGACATGTAAACTATTGGCCAAGAAAGGACACATTTCCTAGCAATGGACCCAGACTTGTCAGCATAGTGTCAATGAGAGCAAACAATAGCCTGAGCTTTGTGCGTATTTCACCAATGACATTCATAGTACTACACTAGGATCCAGAGATTGTAGGGAGAAACGCTTTCCTCATAGAAATAGATGTCTCCATATTTCATCAATGTCATTGCCTATAACACCTTTGGGTCTGGTATGAATTTCTTGGAGGACTACACACTTTTTGGTTTTGTTTTTTTTTTGTGTGAGGTGCTCCCTCAAAGGGTCTGATACGTATTTTGAGGGCTCTATGGTATTTTTTTTTTTCTTGCTGAAGGATGAGCTACAGCAAAAATGACAGTAAAATGACAGTTAAAAAAAAGTACACAAACCTCTCTTAAGGACCCACAAAATGCATAGGAGAACCTCGGAGGGGTCTGTGTGCTTTTCTAAACAAAATATCTGTAAATTATATCATCTACCAACAATTTTGAAACCTTTTTCCTTTGTAAATGTCAGTACTGCTGCAGCGCTTTCTATACATCACAGAGACTCCCCCTTACAGGCAGGACACCCCCCAGACATGTTATTAAAAACATTTTTACAGTTTCATTTCAAGCATTTAAAAAATCACTGCTGCTCACCAAATTCATTTTTAAAAATATTTTTTTTTTACAGTGGCACATGTTCACAATGGCAGTGCCACCCCAATGCTATTATTGCCTATTAGTCCATAAAATGGGCATTTTTAATTTGGCAGATTCTGCTTCCATTAATTTCAATGGGGTTCAGGTTCAGCATGTAAACTTCTTTAAAGTTCACCGAATCCCTGCTGAACTGAACCTATGATGGTTGAGATCATTGTGATCTACAGATGTATAGTATACAGTATATTTGGAATTGAATCTCATACATAAAGTGTCCACCAAAATGTATTTGCCTTCTCTACTGTATACGTCCTATGATTCTAATATGATTCATACCTTATAAACATCAGTAAAAGCCATATTAATCAATTCTCCATAACTACGAGATGAAATGTCACGAAGTACATCAACCTGGGAAGAACTCCGTGTATAATACCCCCATGGGTCCCAAAGAAAATAAACCTGTAGAGAGAAATAAAATGTTTAGCTACGGATCAGAGATACGTAGACGATGTATGACTTTACATGGAAGACTCTTACTTGGGACTTCTTTTCCTCCAGCAATGTATGAACCTCAGACAGGAGCTGAGTGTCATTGTAATCTGTCATGGAGCCAGTTGTATGAACCCAAATGATGGACTCAGCGGGGGAAATCTCCAGAGCTCTCTTCAGCCCATAGAGGAGGGACTGATTGAAGTTTATTAGATGGTTATAGTAATTATTAGTAGTGTCATCCCAATAGTTTCTTGTTATACTTTGTAAAAAAACACTCTTATCATCGGTGATAGTTTCACTGGTTTCTGAAAGAAAAATATAATATTTTATTAAAAAGTAGAAGTAGACTAATGTTAACATAAAACATAGTAAGAGAACAAAACTGCTTACCAAAGTCCTGATATCCTCAGCTTAGCAATGTCGTTAGTTAAAATCAGCTCTGCTCAGAAAAAAACAAAAATTTACAGAGCCCAATTATACCTATTTTCAGACTAGATCACTTTTCCCTGACTTCCAAATATCACCGAGTGATCTGATTGGCCCAAACAAGGAGTGGAATGTTGTACATATCATATTCTTAGCCAGCAGTTCATACCCTGCGCCTTACTGCTGTACTCTGTATGCCGTGCTTTATGTTGTACTCATGACTGCTGTACTCTGTATGCCGTGCTTTATGTTGTACTCGTGACTGCTGTACTCTGTATGCTGTGCTTTATGTTGTATACATGACTGCTGTACTCTGTATGCTGTGCTTTATGTTGTACTCATGACTGCTGTACTCTGTATGCTGTGCTTTATGTTGTACTCGTGACTGCTGTACTCTGTATGCCGTGCTTTATGTTGTACTCATGACTGCTGTACTCTGTATGCTGTGCTTTATGTTGTACTCGTGACTGCTGTACTCTGTATGCCGTGCTTTATGTTGTACTCGTGACTGCTGTACTCTGTATGCCGTGCTTTATGTTGTACTCATGACTGCTGTACTCTGTATGCTGTGCTTTATGTTGTACTCGTGACTGCTGTACTCTGTATGCTGTGCTTTATGTTGTACTCATGACTGCTGTACTCTGTATGCCATGCTTTATGTTGTACTCGTGACTGCTGTACTCTGTATGCTGTGCTTTATGTTGTACTCGTGACTGCTGTACTCTGTATGCCGTGCTTTATGTTGTACTGATGACTGCTGTACTCTGTATGCTGTGCTTTATGTTGTACTCGTGGCTGCTGTACTCTGTATGCTGTGCTTTATGTTGTACTGATGACTGCTGTACTCTGTATGCTGTGCTTTATGTTGTACTGATGACTGCTGTACTCTGTATGCTGTGCTTTATGTTGTACTCGTGACTGCTGTACTCTGTATGCTGTGCTTTATGTTGTACTGATGACTGCTGTACTCTGTATGCTGTGCTTTATGTTGTACTCGTGACTGCTGTACTCTGTATGCCGTGCTTTATGTTGTATACATGACTGCTGTACTCTGTATGCTGTGCTTTATGTTGTATACATGACTGCTGTACTCTGTATGCTGTGCTTTATGTTGTACTCGTGACTGCTGTACTCTGTATGCCGTGCTTTATGTTGTACTCGTGACTGCTGTACTCTGTATGCTGTGCTTTATGTTGTACCCGTGACTGCTGTACTCTGTATGCTGTGCTTTATGTTGTAGTCATGACTGCTGTACTCTGTATGCTGTGCTTTATGTTGTACTCGTGACTGCTGTACTCTGTATGCCGTGCTTTATGTTGTACTCATGACTGCTGTACTCTGTATGCCGTGCTTTATGTTGTACTCGTGACTGCTGTACTCTGTATGCTGTGCTTTATGTTGTACTCATGACTGCTGTACTCTGTATGCTGTGCTTTATGTTGTACTCATGACTGCTGCACTCTATGCTGTATGTTACATAGTCCTGATCACTGCACCCTATAAACTGTGCTGCTCATTACATGTTTTGATAAATCCAAAAAAACGAAGTTAAAAAGAGGGGAACTCCATAAGCTGGATAGCAAATGTGCACCCTCACTGCCCTCTCACTGAAGTAAAAATATATACAGTGAGTCTCTATGGCCAAGGTACAGCATAAAGAAGAAAGAGGCAGATACAGAACAATCCACCAAAAGGGCCGTATAACTGAACCTTCGGGGCATAAATTGACAGGTTCATCAATGATACTCAATAATAATAGACAATTAGAAAACATCTTTATTAAGTTTACCAAAATCTTTACAAAAAAACTGTAAAAAATAATAATCTTCCACCACCATAAAAAACAAGACAACATTGCCTTAGTAGCAAATAGCACATCTAGACGTCACACGTACATTCATTATTTTACTGGACATATTTTATAGCAAAAAGTCAAAAATATTGTTTTTTTTCTAAAAATTGTCGTTTTTTTTTTATTTATAGTGCATAAAGTACAAAATGCACAGGCCATCAAATACCACCTAAAGAAATATCTATTTGTGGTAAAAAAAGGCTGTAAATGTCATTTGGGTGCAGCGTTGCATGAGAGTGCAATTGTCAGTTAAAGTAACGCAGTGACGTAATGCAAAAATGGCCTGGTCAGGAAGGGGGGGGGGATACTCTGGAAGGCGAGGGGTTAACAAGAAGCATTACAGGATCACCGAGTGTAAAGAACATAACTCACTATGACTATAAATCAATCAGATATTTATTAATTCAGGAGGGCTGGTAATGTAGTAGCAGCAGTCCTATACTGAGCACACAATCCTGTAAGTGGGGGGGGGGAGCTGGTCACAGTGTTTATGCAAACAATTATCTCTCACAGCCCCCCAGATAGGTAACAGTTCAGCAGAAAAGCTCAAAGCGGCAGAGGCAGCATGTGTAACAAATGGTAAAGAGACAGCGCTCCGCATCACCAGATCTTCCACAACAGGCTCATGAAGGGTGTAAAACCACAGCACCATAAACCAAAGGAGACATGTTTTGGTCTGTAGGCTGTGCTATGCATTATATACCCCTGACCTCTGCACTCTGTAGAATGTGCTGTGCATTACATACCCCTGACCTCTGCACTCTGTAGGCTGTGCTGTGCATTACATACCCCTGACCTCTGCACTCTGTAGGATGTGCTGTGCATTACATACCCCTGACCTCTGCACTCTGTAGGCTGTGCTGTGCATTACATACCCCTGACCTCTGCACTCTGTAGGATGTGCTATGCATTACATACCCCTGACCTCTGCACTCTGTAGGATGTGCTACATATTACATACCCCTGACCTCTGCACTCTGTAGGATGTGCTATGCATTACATACCCCTGACCTCTGCACTCTGTAGGATGTGCTACATATTACATACCCCTGACCTCTGCACTCTGTAGGATGTGCTACATATTACATACCCCTGACCTCTGCACTCTGTAGGATGTGCTACATATTACATACCCCTGACCTCTGCACTCTGTAGAATGTTATATGCATTACATACCCCTGACCTTTGCACTCTGTAGGATGTGTTGTGCATTACATACCCCTGACCTCTGCACTCTTTAGGATGTGCTACATATTACATACCCCTGACCTCTGCACTCTGCAGGATGTGCTACATATTACATACCCCTGACCTCTGCACTCTGTAGATAGTGATACGTATTATATACTTCTAACCAAAATGTCTTTTGTTTAACCTGTTAAAGTGATTGTAAAACTTTAGTTTCTTTTTTATTAAAATAATAAACATCTTATACTTACCTGCTCTGTGAAATGGTATTGCACAGAGCAGCCCTGATCCTCCTCTTCTGGGGTCTCCCATCAGCACTCCTGGCTCCTGACCCCACTGAGTGCCCCCATAGAAAGTGAATTCCTATTGTGGACACCAAGGCATGCCCAAATCTTTTCAGACTCACAGCCCAGCTCGGCCCTGCCCCCCACTCTCTAACCTCAGCCAATCCTGTGAGACAGGAGAGAGGAGAGAAGAGCGGCTGCAGATGTGCACAGTGCTGGATGGAGATGGGGATCAGGTGATTATTTAGGATGGGCTGCGGGGGAGTTACTAATAAAAGGTGTTTTGTGCATTAAATTATAAAAAACGTTTACTTTTACATCCTCCTGAATGTTTGCTTAGTACCCCCCCCCCCCCAGCTCTTTAAAGTTCCCCCCAATGAAAGGCTCAGGCAGTGTGTTGGCTGTGTGTCTATAATGTGTTTGCAGAAAATCAGATGGAAGGGAAGAGTTTCATTATTTCTAAAGTCACAGTTTGTCTTGAAGTTTTTAGGGTCCCAGCAATGACCTGAGAAATCTGTTACATTGGTGGGTCAGTGGAACATCTATGTCCTTCTGTACTCATCCACCATACCTCCATATAAGTATGGGAAGTGATGTCAATTCATAACCCCTCCCAGCTATGACATCAGAGAGCCCATCAGGCTGAGTGAGATATCAGGCAGAGAAGGACTTAGACATCCCACCGATCATTGTATATAGGGGGAAGAATGTGCAGCAATTCAGGGGGGAGAGAGAAAAGTGAGTGTTGGTTCAGAAACAGAAAGTGAAAACCTGTATATTGGTGCCGGGATGGAGGGGTAAGAGGTGAGCATCAGTGCAGCACCAGAGAGTGAAGAAGTCCATGTCAGGTTAAGAACAGATGGACACGTTGTGGTTGATTTACTAAAACTGGAGAGTGCAAAGTCTGGTGCAGCTGTGCATGGGAGCCAATCAGCTTCTCACTTCAGCTTGTTCAATTAAGAATTGACATAATAACCTGGAAGCTGATTGGTTTCTATGCAGAGTTGCACCAGATTTCCCACCCTCCAGTTTTAGTAAATCTCCCCCTTTGTGAAATTCCCCTCAATGGTCAGTGTGACTGTTCTCATAGACAGATACCACTGACATCATGTCTACAAAAATGAAACATTGCTTAGATATTAAAATGTTACAACAAAACAACTAAAGTAGTGATGTTTGTATTTACCGGCATAGTCCAGGGTTACTGAGGTATATTGCCGTGTGACGCAGGGGAATCTGGAGGATACAGAATTCAGAACTCTCTCAAAGTTGTAGGAAAAACCATAATACATGAAATACGCATCCATCAGTACAGTCAGGGAGGTCCCCTCTGCAACACAAATCCATCAGATAAATCAATGTTCTATTCATATTTTATAAATCACATTCAGGATCATCACTGGTAACATTGTAACAAAATCTCTCCTTCTATTTTGGTGATGGATTTGATAAATGTATGTTGTCAGGATGGCCGTTTAGACAGTTCATCAGTAGAGAAGTTGATAAGATCTGACAATTTCAGCCAAAAATGTTTTTCCTGTTGGCTGAGTGCACTCCAGGGTGAATCTAAAAGATCAAATTTCCCCAATTTCAAGTCTAATAGTCATAGGTTTGTTAACAAAAAAAAGGGCATGGGGTGGGCATTGTCTTCTGTACCAATGACAGCATGTTTGGACATATATGCAGAAATGTTTTTGTCTGGCACAGTGGTCAGGTCTGGAGGTGTGGGGGGGACCTATTGGAATCTGGAAGCGCCCTTAAAGATAAGGGCTCCACAAATATCCAGCCCTATGTGAATAGGTAGAAGGTACATTGTACCCCGACCCATTAAAAATCTACTATAGTCAATAAGCACACAGGTACATTTAAAATAGTCATTTTTAACTAATAAAAACAGTGCTTTGAATCTACCATCAAGCATGTTGTCCAGAGATGCAGATCTGTGTCATTCACAATGAAGAACTTCAAGGAAAAAAACGCTGATCTTTCTAACCCATCTACACCCATCTCCTCCAAACCAATAATATCACATGAGATATTTGGATCACATGACATTTTTTTCCAGTTATCTCATGCAATATTGAAAATGTCACTTCACTAGTACAAAATGTACAGTAAATACCACATAAACTGACTCTAAAAGTCAATTCGCAAAACAATATAAATAAATAAATGATGCTGAGCAAGCCGTGGTTTAGTCACGCGTTATTCAAGGAATAGGTTTAATTAGCACTGATTGAAGAAACCGGCATTAGCCGGAGTCCCCCGAAGTACATCTAAAGTGCATCATCATGAACACCGGCCACCAATATAAACTGAAAAAGAAAACCCAACCCCCACTGATGCTTAGTTCTCGATGAATGATAGCTCAGCCGCCTCTCAATCTAAACAAAAACAAAGAGGCAGGGCCACCCGATGATGTCATAAATGACATCATAAATAAAGGATTTGTAAAAAACTACTTTTTTAATTTACTTTTTACACTTTTTTAGTGAATGAATAGGGGTAGTATGTACCTCTACTCATTCACATGGGGGGTCCAGGAGCTGGGGGGTCCTTTTTTAAAAGGGGTTTCCAGATTCCTATAAGTTCCTGACCCATAGACCCCACAACCACTTCCTAGGGCTGTGGGGAAGAGGCCCTTGTCCACATCAAATCGGGGACAGGGTGCTTTGGGGGGGAGTCCCCCCTGCCCTAAAGCACCCCCCCACTCCAAAGGGCCTGTTAAGTATTGGGGGGACCCCCATGTAATTTATTTTTTTTTACATTTTAAAAGCTGGAAATTCTTTTGTTTTTACATTCTTTTGTCAATTGGGAACCCTTTTGACAGCAGATGAGTCATGGTTTCTAAGGGTGTGGAGGCCTCCTGCTTCTTGACAGCCATGTTGTTTTCTGGTTATTAAAGTGGAAGTAAAGGCCAAACCCAACTAATGCTAAACCTTCTCTCAGCTACAATCCAAGCCTAATCTATCTAGCCTTGTAAAGAAATAATCGCTATACTTACCTGTTCTGCAGCTGCTCCGGTCCGGTCGCATGTTGAGCTGTCAGTGGTGACTTCAATGTGTGGGAATGTGCAGGAGAGGCAGGTGACAATGGAAGCCCCATAGTAACTCTACAGTATGGGTGACATCACTTCACAGGCTCTTCACAGCCATTGTCGGATGTATCCTGTACACAGAGGGTGTCGCTGGATACTGGACCGGAGAGGCTGCAGAACAGGTAAGTATAGCGATTTTCTCTTTACAAGGCTAGATAGATTAGACTTAGAATGTGGCTGTGAGAAGGTTTAGCATTAGTTGGGTTTGGCCTTTACTTCCATGTTAAGGACGCTGCTTACCGCCGGCATTAATATACAGCTGGCTTTTACTACTAAAATATCACATCACTTCATAACATAGCTCATGGGGGGTTTTAGTAGCACTTCTTAGCAAACTGCAAAAAATGTTTTTAAAAATGCTACAGCCTGGTACACATAGGCCAAATATCAGCCAGTTCAACAAAAACCATCAGACATTCAATGGCTGCCAGCACTGACTGGTGTGTTCTGGCGGTGGGGGGGTCCCCCTGTCAGAGCACAATAGCTCAGAGGGGAGATCGCTGTACTAACATCGCATAGTTAGTACAGAGAGCGCCTCCTGCTGGGCTGAACAAAGTAATCATAATGTGTACCAAAAGAGGTATTTTACTGCAGATCTTAGTAGATACCACTTTGTGAATTGAGCCCGCTGTGACTAGACAGTGAAGGAGAAGCATCACACACATCTCTCTGTCACTCTTCTCTCTCCTCCTATCAGCATACTCCATGCACTGCAGAGCACAAGATTGGTTGCATGTGCTGCTTCTCCATCTCCTAATCTGAGCTCTGCTGTACAGGGGACTCAAAGAGACTGATGCCAAGTTATATTCAGGTGCCTACACTGCTAGCTTTAAAAATAATGACATTCACAATGTATTGATGATTCCAGAACTGCATTAATGTGTGCTTCAGTAACATTGTGCTTACACATGATTGGATGAATAAAGTGAAGACATGATTTACCTGATTCACTAAACTAAATAACATTCATTTGCATTCTCTACTCCTTCAGTGAATGAACCCCAGTGATAGGATCTCATGAGATCACATGTCTTATTAAGACCTAAGATGGTCAATTCCCACCCCTGATGGTGTATACATCTATTGGTTATATCATGTGGATCCAATCAATATGTAGAGTCTTTGTTGTGTAACCAAAAAGTCCATAAGGAAGAATTTGCATCTTCTTGCTTATTTCAGCCAAAATAAGAGAAATTGTGATAAAAGTGATGATTTGTTTTGCTACTTGTCTGACTGAGTTCTTGTATCAGAGATTCCTCACTTGGTGACTTACCTCTCTGTGTGCAGCTGTAGCCGTCAGTATCTGAAGAAAAGGAAAAATGTAGATATGAGATCCCTACAAAAGCATTCTTCTCTACAAAAAGGGGCAACAACTTCAACTGTTCTGTTTGCTTAAATCCAACTAACCCCCTTCCATCATAGAAGTCAACTCCCCCCTTCCTTCATAAAAGTCAACTCCCCCCTTCCATCATAGAAGTCAACTCCCCCCTTAAATCATAAAAAAGTAAACTTCCCCCTCACATCAAACAAAAAGTCAATTCCCCCTTCCATCATAAAAATCAACTCTCCCTCCCATCATAATAAATGCATATATAACAGTATATATATATATATATATATATACAGTTGTGCTCAAAAGTTTAAATCCCCTGGCAGAAATTGTGAATTTTGGCATTGATATTGAAAATATGACTGATCTGCCAAAAAATGCTCTTTTATTGAAGGATGATGATCATATGAAGCCATTTCTTATCAAATAGTTGTTTGACTCCTTTTTAAATCATAATGATAACAGAAATCACCCAAATGGCCCAGATCAGAAGTCTCCGCCCCCTGGATCAGAAGTCTCCGCCCCCTGGATCAGAAGTATCCGCCCCCTGGAATGTTTGGCCTTGGTACAGACACACAAGGTGACACACACGGGGTACAATGGCAATTAGAGGTTAATGTCCCACATCTGTGGCTTTTTAAATTGCAATTAGTGTCAGTGTATAAATAGTCAATGAGTTTGTTAGCTCTTACGTGGAAGCACTGACTAGGCTAGATACTGAGCCATGGGGATCAGAAAAGAACTGTCAAAAGTCTTGCGTATCAAGGTAATGGATCTTTATAAAAATGGAAAAGGACATAAAAAGATGTCCAAAGCCTTGAATATGCCAATCAGTACTGTTCAATCGCCTATTAAGAAGTGGAAAGTTCGGGGATCTCTTGATACCAAGCTAAGGTCAGGTAGACCAAGAAAGATTGCAGCCACAACTACCAGAAGAATTGTCCGGGATTCAAAGAATCCACAGGCAACCTCAAAAGAAATCCAGGCTGCTCTGGAAAAAGATGGTGTGGTTGTTTTTAGGGAGTACAATACGGTGATACTTGAACAAAAATGAGCTGTTTGGTCGAGGTGCCAGAAAGAAGCTTTTACTGCACCAATGCCACCAACAAGCCCGGTTACAATATGCCTGGCAACACCTTGACATGCCTAACCGGGCCTTCTTGTGTCATTGATGCAGTAAAGGCTTCTTTCTGGCACATTGACCATGTTGACCCAGTGTTTGTGGGGGTGTGGTGTGGGGGACTTATCAAAATCTGGAATTTCCTTCAAGATATGGGTGGGGCCCATATATCCAGCCCCCTTTTATAAATACGTACAGGGTATATAGTACCTTTGGTCCTCTATTAAAAAAGGGAAATAAATCCAGCATTGTAAACCCACCCTTATCCATGTCATCCAGTCATGTATCCTTGTCAGTGACAAAGATCTACATCCATAGATCACAAAAAGAAAACATAAAGTGATGAAAATTCATGAATCCCTCTGACTTACATTCCCAACTTCAAGAAATCAGATGTATTCATGCATTGTCATCTCTGGATCCATCATCTATTATATGTTTATGTACAACCTCCGAGGAGGAATGAGATAAACGTGTTGAATATATATATATATTGTGTATGTACAGTGTATGTACTGCATAATAACTTATTTAATTATCCGCTGTGGTGGGAGTTTGTTTTCTTCTTTGGGTGTAGTTATATTTATTGTGTTGGTTTTCCATGTCTGATCACTAATGAGCAAGAGAAAGGGCAGCGACCCCTGAGACATTCATTCTTCCTTCCTGGTGAAATGTACATTTGAATAAAGACAATGCAGGATCTGTGCTCCATCATTTATGAATATACTGTACTGTATATACTGTATATATACTGAAGGCAAAATGGGGTCCAACCTGTTACTAGCAAGGTGTACCTAATAAGGTGGCCGGTGAGCGTATATATATATATATGCCAACACAAAACAAGAAGATCAACAAAAATAAATGTAAATGTAATAAAACTATATATTGATAAATATTTTACTATTTTACATTTTTTAGGGGTGATGCCCGGAGGTTTAACTATACTTTGAAAAAGGAGATGCTTTTGTGACTAATGTATTGTAAACCACAAAGAATCTTTTCAATATATTTAATAATAAATAGTTTTATTTTACTTGATCTTTTTGTATTGTTTTGACAACCTAGACATCAGATATATTGTTTTTGTGGTTAAATCTTTATATAGAGTATATATTGTTTTTGGTCTAAGGTAATCAGGGATGTGGTGCCGTTTGATCGTCCATCAATCCATTGTACAATATTTATTAGATATGAGATATTTGTATACTTAATGCTCACTGATTGATAGAAATATGATTTACTTTTTTGCTGCTCTGTGTTATCATGGATATTGTTTTTATGTCTGTTTAAAGCCCAGGTGAAGGGGGTTTATTAATGTTTGGTTGGTTACATTTGTAGCTGTTAAATATTCTACTTTTGGTTCAGAATCTTTTTGCCCTTCCAGGTTGGAGTGAAACACTCACTTTTGTTGTTTCTTTATTACGTTTTCACTGATTGCATGCTTTCCTACCATTTTATATTGTTTGTAGGGGAGCAGCCTAAACCTTTCACAAGGCAGAGGAATATTTTGGGCTTGAGTGAGTTTTTTTCTATAACTGGATCAGTATGACAGCCAGGCGATTAGCATTCTCTGAAGGTGGCCGACAATGGCAGCCCTGATATTTGTCTCTGTATATTTTGTATTTATTGTATCAAATCCACAGTGATTTTCATTACAAATTCCCCATCCTGATAGTATCCTCAATTCTGTCATAAAAGAGGAAAACTCTGGAAAGAGAATGATAACTTACCAGGAGTCAGAGAGGTGGTGAACTCTGAAACAAGAAAAATCAGAAAAGAGATTATATGGAGAAAAGGAACATTAATAAATCTGATTTGTGTCACTCCATCTGCTGCACCTTTTCTTTCAACAGATGGAGCATTAAACTGACATTTCAGTATTTTTACAAACCCGCAGGGATACATTCCTGATATATTACAATAGACAATATTACAATTGCTGGGGGGTCTATTGTTGCTGGATGTATTTTCTGTTGCTGGGGGGTCTATTGTTGCTGGATGCTAGGAATCTGATTTATTGCTTTTCTTGTTATCATGTCTTAGCATGTCTTATTTGTTTCTGTATTCTCTAAAGGGGGCTATACTAGGAGGTGGGTAGGGGGAGCAACCAATGGATGATGCTCGGAGGTAGGTAGGGGGTGAAGACAAAGTGTGACTCAGAAGGGGGGAGTACTCTGAGAAAAAAACCCTGCCTGGAAGTGTTACAATACTGAGCGTGGAACAACACATCTGATGCTAGACCTGCTTTATAGTTCCTTTCCTGTCATTATTCTTAGTGTATTCATGAGATAGAATATGAATATCATACTGCCACTCAAATGCCACATCCCTATATACCTCCAAAATGTAAAAACATTAATTATGTCAGACTTTGCTGGCATTAAAGGGGCACACATAGTAATTCATTAAAAAAAGGAAACATTTTATTACAAACAAGATGGATACATTAAAATCACATTAAGATCATAATAGGTCAATAAAATCTAATGTGTGTTTGTTGTACAACTTTGACACCAGCTGCTGCTTATTTACCACATATAGGTTTATACCTCCTAGCCATCACCGAAACCTGGGTACAGGCCACCGACTCTACCTCCCCTGCGGCACTCTCTCATGGAGGTCTCATCTGGTCCCATTCACCAAGACTGAGCGGTCACAAAGGTGGTGGTGTCGGCCTGCTCCTATCACCGCTGAGCACCTTCCAGGTCCTCCCTAACCCCCCCTCCCTAACCTTCTCCTCCTTCGAGGCTCACTGCATCCGGCTCTTCTCACCCACCCCCTTAAGGATCGCAGTGATCTACAGGCCCCCCGGATCCATAGCCCGCTTCCTGGATGACTTCGCCGCCTGGCTTCCCTTCTTCCTCTCCTCTGAGCTACCGACCATCATCCTCGGGGACTTCAACATCCCCATCAACGACAACACCCCAGCTACCTCTCGACTCCTCCACTTAACCACCTCCTTCGCGCTCACACAACACACTCAATCCTCCACCCACATCAATGGGAACACCCTGGACCTCGTCTTCTCCCACCTCTGTACCCTTAACCACTTCACTAACACCCCCTTCCCTCTCTCCGACCACCACCTCCTCACGTTCTCCATCTCCCCTTCCCCTAACTCCCCCCCCCCAGTGCGCCAAACCATCACCAGCCGCAACCTCCGCAACCTGCACCCGGCCCCCCTCCACTCGGCTGCCGACCGCTTGCACGACAGCATCCTTCCACTGTCATGTCCTGACCTAGCCACCTCCGCGTACAACGAGTCACTATCAGCCACCCTAGACTCTCTGGCACCCCTAACCACACGCAACATCAAACCCAGACCGCTCCAACCATGGCAGAACGACCACACTAAATGCCTCAAACGTCGCAGTCGTGCGCTGGAGAGACTATGGCGCAAAACCAGGTCCCCTCATGCATTCTCCCTCTACAAATCTGCCTTCCTCACCTACACCTCCTCCCTCCACGCCGCCAAGCAGGCCTACTTCGTTGACCTGATCAACACCCTCTCTAACTGCCCTCGCCGACTCTTCTCCACCTTCAACTCCCTGCTCTCTCCCCCCCCTCCTCCACTCAGTACCTCACTTACCGCCCACGAGATTGCCACTCATCTCCATAGCAAGATTGACGCAATCCGCAAGGACATAGTCAACTTGCAGTCTACCTCCCCATCTAGCCTCTCCCCTTCCATCACCCTCTCATCTCTCCCCTCCTCTGACCTTGCAACGGCACTGCCCCCCACCACACCCAAGGCCCTGCCTACCGTAACCCCCCCATCACTGCACTCCTTCAGCCCTACTACCACTGAGGAAGTCACCAGAGTCTTCTCAGAAGCCCGCCTCACTACCTGCCCCCTGGACCCTATCCCCTCTCAACTCCTCCGGTCACCCCCCTCTTCCCTCATCCGCTCCCTTACCCACATCTTCAATCTCTCCCTCGCTACTGGCGTCTTCCCCTCCCCCCTAAAACATGCGCACATCACCCCCATACTCAAAAAGCCCTCCCTGGACTCCACTGACCTCAACAACCTCAGACCAATTTCCCTACTGCCACTCACGTCCAAGCTCCTTGAGCGCTTGGTCTACGATCGCCTAAGCGCCCACCTAACTGACAACAACCTCCTTGACCCACTACAGTCCGGCTTCCGTCCCCTACACTCCACCGAAACTGCCCTCCTCAAAATCACCAACGATCTACTAACCGCCAAAGCCAAAGGCGACTACTCTGTCCTCCTTCTCCTAGACCTCTCTGCGGCCTTTGACACAGTCGACCACCCCCTCCTCCTTAATAAACTACTCTCCCTTGGCATCAGAGACACCGCTCTCTCCTGGTTCTCCTCCTACCTATCCCAACGCTCCTTCAGCGTTTGCTACAACGGCGCCACCTCCTCTTCCCTCCCCCTCTCTGTTGGGGTCCCCCAGGGCTCTGTCCTTGGACCCCTTCTCTTCTCCATCTACACCTCCTCCCTTGGCAAACTCATACACTCCCACGGCTTCAACTACCACCTCTATGCTGATGATACTCAAATCTACCTATCCACCCCTCACCTCACCCCCACATTCTCCGCCCGCATCACTCACCTCCTAAACGACATCTCTGACTGGATGTCGCTCCATTTCCTCAAACTCAACCTCTCCAAAACCGAGCTTCTCGTCTTTCCCCCTTCCCGTGCCCCCCCCCCCATCCTTTCCATCACTACCAACAACACCACCATCAATCCCGCCCCGCAAGCCAAGGTCCTTGGCGTCATTCTGGACTCAAACCTTTCCTTTCAACCTCATATCAAATCTCTCACAAACTCATGCAGGCTCCACCTCCGGAACATCTCCAAGATACGCTCCTTCCTTACCCCAGACACCACTAAACTACTCGTTCACTCCCTGATTATCTCACGCCTTGACTACTGCAACTCCCTCCTCACCGGCCTACCCCAGTGCAAACTCACCCCGCTTCAGACCATCCTGAACTCAGCTGCCAGACTCATCCACCTCACCACCCGCTCCACCTCTGCCACCCCCCTCTGCCTCTCCCTCCACTGGCTCCCCATTGCCCAACGCATTAAATTCAAACTGCTCACTCTGACCTATAAAGCCATTCACAACACTGCCCCTAACTACCTCACCGACCTGATTCCCAGATACCACCCTACCCGTACCCTTCGCTCTTCACAGGACCTCCTTCTATCTTGCTCCCTGGTCTCCTCCTCCCACGCACGACTGCAAGACTTCTCCAGGTCCTCCCCCATCCTCTGGAACTCACTACCCCAACCCATCAGACTGTCACCTTCCCTCCTCACCTTCAGGCGCTCCCTGAAAACCCACCTCTTCAGGGAAGCCTACCCCACCCTCACCTAACAGCCGCTGCCCTTCCCTCCTCCTTCCACTCCATCCCCCACAGCCATTTCCTCCTGTACCTCTACCCCCTCCCTCCTAGATTGTAAGCTCGAAAGAGTAGGGCCCTCTTACCCCTTGTGTGCTGTTTGATGTTACTGTACTGTTTCATGTATTGTCCCCCCTCTATTGTACAGCGCTGAGCAAACCCTTTGGCGCTATATAAACTCGATAAATAAATAAATAAATAAATAATATATTCAAATAAATGGCCAATTGCCTCCTTCAAGAAATATGTTGTGTGGAAATAAATCGTCATAGGGACTTATTTCTACCAAAAACTCTTTTTTTTTTAAAGTGCTTCTTTATAAATATCTTGAGGATCTTCCTGACAATAGAGGTTAGCTCTGAGGAAGAAGGCTTGACCTTGACACCAACATGTGCTAGATAGCCTCACCTATTTCATTTCATTTTATACACTGGAGAGGTAATCTTCTCATACATTCCGTCTCTGAGGACGTGACAGCACCATATACCTAGGATTTGATGATTTTTTTTCTCTTTTCTGAGTATTTTAATAAAAAAAAGTTGAAAATTTAATGATGTCAGAAGGTTTTGCACTAGACTATTGAGTTCTTTCTTTTTTCTGTTTCTTTAGTATCAAAGATTACCCGGGTCACAAGGAAGCTGCGAGGCCTGGAATAATCTCTGCACACTTTTAGTTCTGAACAGTATTAAAGGAGGAAAACTCTTCAGCCCCGTGTCCTAAATCTGTATCCTTCAACACTGGAGCGCTGATATTGTATGTATATTTAAAGGAACCGGTCTGTAGGTACTTGATAAAGAGTTCAATCCCTTTTTAAATATAGGCACCACACTGGCCTTGCACCAATCCATTGGTACTAAGACAGCTATTAAAAATATTTCAAAATTAATTTAATCAGAGCTCAGCTCTTTAAGGACACATGGGTGTAAGCCATCTGGTCCTGATGTTTGGTTCACTTTTTATTTGTCTGTCTCTGGACCTATCGATTTTGAGCCATTGTAGTTCATTTGAGGCTGTGGTAATAGTATCTTCATTATGGGCCTGAGCTCCTACAATTTCTTTTATACTAAGAGCTAAGGAAAGTATTTTATAGATTTGCTTCCTTTTGGCCCCAGTCACCAACTATGAGCTATCCCGTAAAGGGACCTTCATGCTGAGACAATTTTTTACTAGTAACATGTTTAAATACTTTTTTTGGGGAGGGGTTATTTGTATCTTTCCCAACCAGTTTTTTTTTCCTGGCAGATTTATGAGTTTTCATACACAATGTATTATATACATATTATAGCATTAAATGTTCTGGGACCCTATCAATCTTGATATTTAAGGGGAATATTGATGCACTTTTTGCATATTCTAAGTGAAGGATCTACACCTCCCTTGTTGGGTCTGTAGATGTTTTATTGAGGAATGGATCTAGGTCCTCCATATGTTGTCTGCTCTCCCCCATCAATCACTATGCCATAGACCACCCCTAACCCTCCCACCCAGGTTGAATCACATCAGGTGACTTGAATCTACTCACCAGCCATCCCATGGGGAGCGCACAGCAGGACCAGGAGAAGGAGAAGAGACATTGTCCTTCTCATTGTGGATTCTCCTTTCTGTATCAATCCGTCATCAACACAAACTGCTCTGAGTGTTGGTTTGTTCACAAATACGATATCAGCCTTGCTGCTGTTCTTTTATAACATTTCTTTACAAGTTCCTTGTCCTTTGGCACATTCCACATTATATTTAATATTGACTTCCTTTTACTCTACCATTACTGTCACACCAAAAATGTTACTCCAAATCATTATTAACAAAGCACCTGAACATCCACTGAGACCTCGGGGTAAATCATTTAAATATTTCCAGTAAATGACCTCAATGAGCTATCTAGCTATTATAAGAAAAAAACGCTCTCTGCAGTTAATGAACAGAGATATTTAGTACCCAGAATAAAGAAAAACTTGCAAAACTCTATAAACTACTTAGAAACTGGCTTTTGTTGCATACATTTGTAAATACATGTTGAAGTTACATGGTTGTGCCAAGGCACCTCGGTAGAGTGCGATTCCTTACTCAGAACGGAATCCCCAACAAGTGGAATGTATACAGTCAGGTCCATAAATATTAGAACATCGACACAATTCTAACATTTTTGGCTCTATACACCACCACAATGGATTTGAAATGAAACGAACAAGATGTGCTTTAACTGCAGACTATCAGCTTTAATTTGAGGGTATTTACATCCAAATCAGGTGAACGGTGTGGGAATTACAACAGTTTGCATATGTGCCTCCCACTTGTTAAGGGACCAAAAGTAATGGGACAGAATAATAATCATAAATCAAACTTTCACTTTTTAATACTTGGTTGCAAATCCTTTGCAGTCAATGACAGCCTGAAGTGTGGAACGCATAGACATCCCCAGACGCTGGGTTTCATCCCTGGTGATGCTCTGCCAGGCCTCTACTGCAACTGTCTTCAGTTCCTGCTTGTTCTTGGGGCATTTTCCCTTCAGTTTTGTCTTCAGCAAGTGAAATGCTCAATCGGATTCAGGTCAGGTGATTGACTTGGCCATTGCATAAAATTCCTTCGAAAGAGGGTATACAGTTGAGTTTCCTCTTGTTGTGCCCTGTGGTTCCCTGTAGTTGGATGCTCCATTAGTAGAAGGCCCACGCACCTCTGAACTTTCACAAAGCACCTATAATTTGGGATGTTCTGATCTGGTAGGAGGCTGTGTGTGTCACGTGGTGGCCGGATTCACTGGTGGCCGGATTCCAAACAAGATCTTTTTGGGTGGAACTAAAGGGAATGTTTTATTTATACTTCAACACACGGTGTTAATGGACTATTTCAATTATGTGGTGTTATTGACATTTTATTGGTACATTTATGTATTTGAGATCACTTTCACATTCATGAATATTTAAATGTACAGGATCTGAACCTCCCTTGTTGGGTTCCAATTTTCTTTTTCTAGGCAAGCAATGGAACTAGACCCTTCATACATTTCTAATCCCCACCATGAGCCGCTATGCCATAGACCACCTTAACCCTCCCACCCAGGTTTAATCACATCAGCTGTCATGGGGAGCACACAGCCGGACCCGAAGGAAGAGACATCCAGCTTCTCATTGTAGAATCTCCTTTCTGTATCGATTCTTCATGAACACAAACTTCTCCCAACAATTATTCTTTCACAAGTACAATGTCTGCTTTGTTGCCCCTCAAAAGGGAAAACCACAACAATGCCTCTCGGTGCATTCCTTATCATATTACATGTTGTCTTCCTTATACTTTGCCATGTTTGCTACTCAAAATAATGTTTTTGTTGTCGCCCGAAGCATTATTAACAAAATAACCGAACACTCCTTGACACTTGGAGGTAAATAAGTTAAATATTTTCAGTAAATTACCTTTTCTGTATTGTAAGTGAAGTTTGACCATTATGTCACCTTTTCTTCACAGTTTAGCTCTTTGAATAGATCTTCAATATTTTAATATTTTAGCACCAGATAGGTAATGAAAATAGAAGATGAGCTCCCCGGATATTCACACATAACACAACCCAAGATTTGTTTTTCTCCTGGTGCCTTCCTTTGAGACCTCTTCTTGGGGATATTTTGGGCGCTCATTCAGAAAACTGCATTGGCTAGACTGCCTCAGCTTTGGTTTCTTAGATGTAGTCCAATTTATATATTGTGTTCTGCTGGTGGGGAGCTTTCCCGGCTGGCAGGACACAAGGCTCACTGCTGCTCACCAGAGGCTATAGCCACTGGCCAAAATCGCATGTGCAAAATCCAACAGGCTGGCTGTACTGAAGTCAATCAATGGATCAACTTGGATACAACCAGCCTGCCCATAGATGGGTCAAATCTTGGCCAGTCCAGCTGAGATTCCATCCATGGATGGCTGGCTTTAGTATATTACACTTTTCTTTTAATTTTAATGTGTTTATTTCATGCTGCAAGGAGATTAAATAAAACATCACATTAAAGTGTTACTAAACCCACAACAGTACAATCAGTCTGTAGATGCAGTAAAGCATGCTTGTTATACTCACTGCGGAACCTAAGGGGTTAATCCTCTGCATTGTGTAAAAAAGCTGTTTGATCCTGTCTTCTCTTCTTCTTATACTGTCCCCAATCCATCTGCTGATAGTACAAAGCTCCAGGAATCACTCAGTTTGGTGTGTATGGCTAGAGAGTTTTTTTTTTTCTTTAGGAGGATGCATGTGATCAGCACAAGGCCAATCAGCACTGTCCAGACAGAGGGTCAGGGGTCCTGCAGTATCATAGGACAGTTAGAGGGGAATGAAAACTCCTACAAGCATTAACCAGTGCTCTGCTGGACACTGATATAAGTCACAAGACTGCTATATACTGCTAGTGAGAAAAGGTATTTAGCAGTTTATATTTAATAAAATAATTACATTTCCATATTCTGTGTACTGTGGGAGACCAGATATAGTGAATGCAGGGTCCGGGGAGAAGGGATATAATGAATGCAGGGTCCTGGGAGAGCAGATATAGTGAATGCAGGGTCCGGGGAGACCAGATATAGTGAATGCGGGGTCCGGGGACAGCGGATATAGTGAATACAGGGTCCTGGGAGAGCAGATATAGTGAATGCGGGGTCCTGGGAGAGCAGATATAGTGAATGCAGTGTCCGGGGAGAGCGGATATAGTGAATGCAGGGTCCTGGGAGAGCAGATATAGTGAATGCAGTGTCCGGGGAGAGCGGATATAGTGAATGCAGGGTCCGGGGAGAGCGGATATAGTGAATGCGGGGTCCGGGGAGAGCGGATATAATGAATGCGGGGTCCGGGGAGAGCGGATATAGTGAATGCGGGGTCCTGGAAGAGCAGATATAGTGAATGCGGGGTCCTGGAAGAGCAGATATAGTGAATGCGGGGTCCGGGGAGAGCAGATATAGTGAATGCGGGGTCCGGGGAGAGCGGATATAGTGAATGCAGGGTCCTGGAAGAGCAGATATAGTGAATGCGGGGTCAGGGGAGAGCAGATATAGTGAATGCGGGGTCCGGGGAGAGCGGATATAGTGAATGCAGGGTCCTGGAAGAGCAGATATAGTGAATGCGGGGTCCGGGGAGAGCGGATATAGTGAATGCGGGGTCCGGGGAGAGCGGATATAGTGAATGCAGGGTCCTGGAAGAGCAGATATAGTGAATGCGGGGTCCGGGGAGAGCGGATATAGTGAATGCGGGGTCCGGGGAGAGCGGATATAGTGAATGCGGGGTCCGGGGAGAGCGGATATAGTGAATGCGGGGTCCGGGGAGAGCGGATATAGTGAATGCGGGGTCCGGGGAGAGTGGATATAGTGAATGCGGGGTCCGGGGAGAGCGTATATAGTGAATGCGGGTTCCGGGGAGAGTGGATATAGTGAATGCGGGGTCCGGGGAGAGCGGATATAGTGAATGCGGGGTCCGGGGAGAGTGGATATAGTGAATGCGGGGTCTGGGAAGAGTGGATATAGTGAATGTGGGGTCTGGGGAGAGCGGATATAGTGAATACGGGGTCCGGGGAGAGTGGATATAGGGAATGCAGGGTCCGGGGAGAGTGGATATAGTGAATGCGGGGTCCGGGGAGAGTGGATATAGGGAATGCGGGGTCCGGGGAGAGTGGATATAGTGAATGCGGGGTCCGGGGAGAGCGGATATAGTATATTTCAGTTTTCAGGCCTTTAGTGACAATATTTCAACTCTGAGATGTCATTTCTTTTTCTGATTTGTAAATTTCCAACCTTAACAATAATAATAAAAATTCAAAGAAAGATAATGAAGAGAATTTTAATATCAATTTACAATTTTACAATATTTTAGTTTATAGACTTTTAGTGACAATGTTAAGTGATGTTATTTCTTTATATGATTTTCAATTAGTAGCCTTAATATGATGAAAAAAATTTAAAGAAATATAGAGATGAAAATTTTAAGAGCAAATCACATTTTAAATATTTTGGTTTCCAGGTCTTTAGTGGCAATATTTCAGCTCTTTGACTTAAAATTTTATGTATGGTCAATTATTATCCATATTAAGATAATAAACATTGAAAGAATGAAAAAAAGAATTTAAAGAAAAAATCAGTATCTTCCATCTTGCTTGATGTCAGTCTTTGCTTTTACTGTCTTATCTCTAGTCTAATCCTAGTTTTATAACCATTGCTGTGTAAATTTTTTTGTTTATTTTTGTTTATTTTTTATTTATTTTTTTCTCTCAGAGATTGTTTCTTTTAACATTCTGCTAAAACTTTGAGACGTACTACTGCTTGGACCTTGAAGGGGACAGCTTGTTCTGAAAATTGTATGGTAGTGCAAATAAAAGAAGTATCACGGACAGTACTCAATAGTTTCTAAAAAAAGAACACAATTGGAAATATTTAGTTTTCAGGACTTTAGTGGCAATATTTCAACTCTGAGATGCTATTTATTTTTCTGATCTGTCATTTACCATTCTTATCAATAATAATAAAAATCAAAGAAAGATTAAGTGAATTTTAGAAACAATTTACATTTTTAAAATATTTTAATTTTTAGAGACTTTGTGACAATATTTCAACTTCATGATGCGATTTCTTTTTCTGATTTGGCAATTGAAATCCTTATTAAGATAAAGATAATTTCAAGAAATATAGAGGAGATCATTTTAAGAACAAATCACAATTTTAAATAATTTAGTTTTCAGGAAATATTTATACTCTGAAATGTTAATTCTTTTTCTGATTTGTCAAGTACCATCCTTATCAATAATAAAAAAATTAAAGAAAGATAAAGAGAATTTCACAAACAATTTACATTTTTTTAAATATTTTGTTTTTAGACCTTTAGTGACAATATTTCAACTCCATGATGTTATTTCTTTTTCTGATTTGGCAATTGAAATGCTTATTAAGATAAAAAATTATTTAAAGGAATATAGAGAAGAAAATTTTAAAAACAAATCACAATTTAAAATAGGCCTTTATTGGCAATATTTCAACTCTGAGATGTTATTTATTTTCTAATTTGGCAATCAACATCCTTATCAATAAGAAATATAAAGAAGATAATTTAAAAAACAATTTACATTTTAAATATTTTCGTTTTTGGGCCTTTAGTGACAATATTTCAACTCCTTGATGTTATTTCTTTTTCTGATTTAGCAATTCAAATCCTTATTAAGATAAAAAAAAATAAAACAAACATAGAAAAGAGAATTTTGAAAACAAAGCACAATTTTAATATTTTAGTTTTCAGGTCTCTTTAGTAGCATTAGTCCAACTCTGAGATTTTGTTTTATAATTTTTTGAATAATATCCATATTAAAATAATAAGATTCAAAGAAAGAAAAAGAAGAGTATTTTAAGATCAAACCACAATTGGAAACATTTTAATTTTCAGGCCTTTATTGGCAATATTTCAACTCTGAAATGTTATTTATTTTTCTGATTTTCAATTAACACTCTTATTAAAATAAAAAAATTAAATAAATATAAAAATGAAGATTTTAAGAGCAAATCACAACTTAAAATATTTAAGTTTTCAGGTCTTCAGTAACAATGTTTTCACTTTGAGATGTTTTTTTGTTCCTGATTTGTCATTTAGAATTCTTACTAAGAATGCAATAATTTAAAGAAATATCAAGAAGAGCATTTTAAGAACAAATCACAATCTGAAATATTTTAGTTCTCAGGTATTTAGTGGAAATACAGTATTTCAGCGCTGAAATGTTATTTCTTTTTCTGATTTTTCAATTAACACTCTCATTAAAATAAAACAATTTAAATAAATATAAAGAATAGGATTTTAAGAGCAAATCACAATTTAAAATATTTAAGTTTTCAGGTCTTCAGTAACAATGTTTTAACTTTGAGATGTTAGTTCTCAGGTCTTTAGTGTAAATACAGTATTACAACTCTGAGATGTTATTTATTTTTCTGATTTGTCAATTTCTGTAATATTCTTATTACAATTTCAGAAAAGATGAAAAAACAACTTGTAATAACAATTTACATTTTAAATTATTTTAGTTTTCAAGCCTTTAATAGCAAAATTTCACCTCGTGTAGAGTGTGGAATTCAGAAAGTCTAATTTAGAAGTAACAGACCCAAATCTTTTTTCATAGTACCACAGTTTAAATGCCACATCACCGATAATTATTTTTGATTGAGTAAGCTTAGAAAAAACACGATACTAAAATATAAAATCTAAAGCGCTAGGTGTCAGGTTTATTTTCAATTCTAGCTCAGAAGCGCGCCTTTCCCAAATTAGCTGATGGGAGGGTGTTACATTTTGTAAGCTATTTCTCCTTATTATTTTGCAACTTTGACCTGTGTTAGTAAATCCGTACATATCATCACAACTACATAATGTATCCAGGTGGATTATATCGCGCTTTTTTTCAAGACAAATTGGGCTTTCATTTGGTGGTAAATGGTAATGATATCTCCTGATGGTTTTTTTTATTACAAAAGTAAAACTGGCCAAAAACATTTATTTTAAATGTAGCTGTATATTTCTTGCTACTGCCATAACTTACCAAAGAACAACCCAAAATAATTTCTCCTGCTCCTGTCAATCGCAGAGATATCACATTTGTGTATGTGTCACTGATACTAATTAAAAAAAAACCCTGACTCTGATCTTTTAACCTGACCTTTTATCCTGACATTGACCTTTGACCCTGACCTTGATCCGAACACTAACCCTGGCACAGACTTAGATCAAACCTTGACCTAGATATTTTTGTTTTGTTTTTTTATTATTATTATTTTTATTTATTTTTTACACACACTTGTGTTCTTTTTTTCTCTCTGAAAGGACAGAGACAGATACAATGTATAATTTGATGTGTATTATGATGCAATGTATAATTTGATTTATATAATGATACAATTTATAATATGATGTATATAATGATATAATGTATATACAATGTATCTCTCTCCTCCATTCATAGTGAGAAAACAAAGGGGGCGGGCTTCACACTAACTGGTCGCTGTGCTAGTCAATCAGAGGCTATCATAGTGATCAGGTGACCATGGATTGGGTGTTCCAGGTCCCAATCGTTAAAACGGGACACGGGGCTCTCAGTGACACCTCAGTCTCTGTGCTGGGAATGCTCTGTGCAGTGCACTCCTAGTAGAAGGACGGATACACAAATTAGCGGCCCAACGGAAAAAAGCCCAGCTCTGTGAGGCCACTAATTTGAGGTTGGTCGGCATCAAGGGGTTAATCATGGAACATCGATTCTCTATATGATGTTATGTCCTCTACTCTTTCAGAAAGGTTTCAATTCAGTCAATGTAGCCTTGCAATAATTTTCAGGAAACCCCTGCTATGATTAGTTCCTCGGTGGTCATTGGAAAATAAAATCCTGTTACATTGATGGTGGTCAGTGGCAAGAATGCTCCCCTTACAGTGGTGGTCAGAATATCACCCTTACAGGTGGCTCTGCCAACTGGTGTTGGACCCGGAACTATGCAGGAACCATGACATGGGAGTTCAGTTGGCCAGAGTTCCAGGAAACCCCAGCCATCTCTAGAGGGACCCTGGTTAAGGATGGCTCTGCTAGTTGTTTCAACATTGCTTGAGGTACCTCTATGACTAAGTCCTGTGGGTGGGGCAAAATGTGTCAGGGGGCGTGATTATTAGAGGGGTCATGGCTGAGGCTGGTTTTTACTTCCTCTGCACTTTAAGCCATTTGGTGTGTGACATTCACCTACCTTGTATTACTTCTTACTGGATTAGCACAAACGCCAGCACCCTTCTTGAGTGGGGTACCCGAGGCATAGCATTGGCACTTGGAGTGGTCCTTTGTTACATACCTACAAGGTCACATTGCATGGGGGACGCCACACATTGAGCCATTGATGGTTTAATTCCATGCTGGCCTCTGCATCACTTATCGCTTTGCACTTTGTAGGCAATCATTCTCTACAGAACACCATTTCTACTAGTAGATGAGGGGCGTTCAAGTCAAACTGGGACTTTTGAGTTTATATACAGTAATAAAAGAACAAATTTCAAGGAGTGGAAACTACATTTATTTTTCAACATCCTCCCCTGCTACATATATACGCTTATCCAATCATTTAACTAATGCCTGGAAAGCTTCGGCATAGAAAGATGTGTCAGGAAGCCTGAACCATCCTAAGACAGCCGGCTTCACTTCCTCATCATTGTGTTCACTGATCCCATCGCTGGAGATAAAGTGTATGGCCTCGTAGGCGAGTCAGAACAATAGGATTCATTTGTATGGTCAGATCTCCAAGCATGTCCCCTCAGTGCCACCTTAGCAGATCAAGGACTTATATACATAGATGTACTGTATGCAGCTTCTGGTCAAAGAATGTAAATTCCATCCCCCCCCTATTATTGCAGATCTCCACACCTGGAACGCAACATTCTAAGCTCCCAGCCCCAAAATGATTGAAGTGTAATATGTTGAGTGAGGGACTTGCCCAGCACAGTTTTACATATTGGCACACCCTCCAGAAAACAATGATAATGCACTTTATAAACAATGAATAATCTCTTTATTTCTAGACTTGTGCGGATTGCTTCATTCTGAATAGGAGCAATTCAGTACTGTCCGTTTTTTTATTTGCACTAACATACAATTTTGAAGACAAGCTTTCGGGGAATGTCCCCTTCTTCAGGTCTAAGCAGTACTAAAACAAAGATTTAGCAGAATGTTGGAAGAGATGTAGGGGATGGGAAAAAAAACAGAGATAAGACACAGCAAAAGCAAAGTATGGGGGGGGGAGGGGAACAACAGTAGCAGAGGCAGTCATGCTTGAGCTGATAGTCAACTGTTGGATAATGATTGAGGGATCCCATGTCCAAATTCAGGCCGTTATCTCTTGTGTCAGATAGAATTATCATTCTTAGTTCAAAAGTTGTTCTTTCTTGAATGGATTCGAAATTTCCTTTAACCTCCTTAGCGGTATTCCCGAGTGTAGCTCGGGGTAAAATTTCTATACCAAGAGCGGTAACCCCCCCGAGCTACACTGGGGCTTACCATGCGGCGTTGCTCAGGGGGTCCCTGCAGCACTTACCTTGTCCTTCGCGCCCGCGATGTGTCCCCTGCAGCGTCCCCAGCCATCTCCTCCGGCCGATGCCGGCATCCGGCTTCCATGTTCCGGTCCCTGTGACGTCGGGACGTATGGGCGCCGGAACCGGCAGCAAATTTGAAATTTTTAAAAAATGTCATTTTTGCTGTCATTGCTGTTTCAATGCATTTCACATATATTTTGTCCCGAGTGATTTGTCCGGCGCCCTGCCTGCATTGTTACTGTTCTTTCTGCCTGGAAACTGAGAAAAGTCCATGGCGTCCAAAAAGCGTCCCTTTAGGTCAAAAGCGGTTTTAGACCGGCTAGAGAACAGCGATAGTAAATCAGAACCACTTGCAGAATTGAGTGACAATGATTCGTGGGGGAAATTCGTCCTCAGACACTGAAAATGATTTTGCGACTTTGCTCAGAGATGTGCGAATTTGCCTCTGTATTTCAAATTTCAGTGTTTTTGGTTTGATTATTGAATTACATTTATTATTATTATATTATTATTATTTTTTATGATTATTTATTAAATTATAATTTATGATTTCGTGTTTCAAGTTTTATCATCCCCGGGATGTTTACTAGACTCTTGTTCGGACAGATTTCAGTGAGTTATTCCTAACAATTACAGCCTACAATAAAAAACTACATATTTTCATGCAAAAAAATGTACCTTTCAGCACAAAAAATCAGAAAGAATCATACCGCCGAGGAGGTTAAGAACTAAAACATTGAGGTCTCCCATTGTGTGGTCTGGTTGTGTGAAATGGTGTCCCAAAGGTGTGCAGAGGTCATCTTCTTTATGTTCCTTGATGGTATGTCTGTGCAGATTCATCCTTGTTTGCACCTTCTGTCCTGTTTCACCAACATAAGATCCTTTGCTGCATTTTCTGCACTGGATGAGGTACACAACATTACTGGAGGTGCAGCTGTATGATCCGGAGATATTGAAGATCCTTTTGAGTGTCGGACACTTTTCGATGGATTGATTTGGTTGCACAGCTTGCAGCGTTTCTTATTGCAGGGTTCGCTTCCATTATTTGTGACATCATATTCAGAAGGAAGTTTCTTACTGATTAGATTATTTCTGAGGTTGGGGGGTTGTCTGAAGGCCAGTATTGGGGGATTGTCTGAAGGCCAGTATTGGGGGTTGTCTGAAGGCCAGTATTGGGGGTTGCTGGAATATTTCTTTCAGAGTTACATCCTCTGTTATTCTGAATAGAAATTCGGACGGATTTTCCTTTATTCAGAGATTTGGATGTATCCAAATTACAACAGTAATGAATCCGAAATAATGAAATAAAATGTTGTCCAAAATTCAAAACGAATTTGAAAATTGAATTTGAGAACAAATTTTAAGTATAAACATATTGCTGATTATTGCTGATTTCCTTCAAAGACTATGGGGTTTATTTACTAAAGATAGTTCACTCAGGATCTCGTGCAGTTCTGCATGGAAACCAATCAGCTTCCAGGTTTTATTGCTGAAGCTTAATTGAACCAACTGAGGTTAGAAGCTGATTGGCTGCCATGCACGGCTGCACCAGATTCTGAGGGAACCAGCTTTAGTAAATAAACCCCTATGTGTATTAGCATTAGAATATAGCGGTCTTTCGAATGGAATATAAAATAATAGAACAGAAAATAAAATAATGGACTAGAATAGAAAGTATATGCATAGAATAGAATAGAATAGAATGATAGCTAAATAAAATGATAACTGAACCCACTTTTATATATTTTTTTTTAATTTATTATCCTGCATTTGGATTCATTGTGTACACAACTGGTGTATGGTATTGATCCCTTGTTAGGGAGTGGGTTCAGTATATGGGTTCATGCACTATTTATTTTATTAGTTCACTTACTGGGTCCAAGTTTAGGACCTTGTGTGTTTATGCAATATTGTTCACTGTTTTGCACATTTTATGTAGGTCCTATGAGTATCATTTCACTTATGTGGTTTAATTTATTTATGCATATATAGTATATTCTATTCTATTATTTTATTTTCTATGCTTTTCTTTTGTATTCTATTTTTTTATTGTCTATTCTGTTCTGTTTTATTCTATTATTTTACAAAATTGAATTTCAGAAGGCAGCTATCATTTTATTAAACAGAGTAGTGTTCCCCCTGCGCTTAATAGGAATAAATCTATACTAAGCAGCTAGAACCTCAAACCTTTTACCTAGAGGTGAATAAACAAACTAAACAATAATATGCTGTTTAGTTTGTTTATTCACCTCTAGGTAAAAGGTTTGAGGTTCTAGCTGCTTAGTATAGATTTATTCATATTAAGCGCAGGGGGAACACTACTCTGTTTAATAAAATGATAGCTGCCTTCTGAAATTCAATTTTTTAAATGAATAGAATAAAACAAACTGAATAGAAAATAAAAATATAGAATACAAAAGAAAAGAATAGAAAATAAAGGAATAGAATAGAATAAATATAGCCGTCATTCAAATTCACATTTTGAAAAGAATAGAATTGAATAAAACAGAATTACTTGATTACCAGTCCCCAAGTGTACTTTGAAACACCACCTTTTGTTTCATTCCTCAAAGAAATGAACATGTCCTTTGGATCTGTAACAGTAGCAGTTTGTGAAGATGCAGGGATATCCTCCAATAAAGGAAGCAGCAGCATTGGAAGGGACAAGCTATGTGAAGAAAGAGGCTCATTTCCCTGTTTGGGTTTCTTTGTTTTAGCAGGACTTCTAGTAGAAGGGCTGTCAGGTGGGCTGCCCAAAGTCAGCTGTGGGTTGCAGAAGAAGACTGAGCTGGTGTCCTCAGCCAATGAGTATGAGTGCTGTGTGTCTCTGAAAGCAGCTTCCCCACCATCAAGCTGAACTCTGCAATTGGGGGATAGAGAGCAGTCAGCTTTGGTAGAGCTGATCGGGTATTTTGCCTTTTGGGCATGGCTGGAAGGGTCCCAGATACTCAACATTGAAGACAATGCTCCTTGAGCAGCTGTGGAGCTTCAGAGTGTGAGAAGGAGAGTGGAGCTCTTTCAGCAAGCAGCCATTATGCTCTAAGCCGTACCCCCCCCCCCCCCGGTATTGGTATTAGAATTCTTCAGATTTATTTGTATATGACAATTAATTTTTCATAAGGGTCTGATTGCTGGTATTCCAGTTTGGAATATTAAAATGATGATAATAGTGTATATGCCGCATTTTCCTATATAATTATAGGTTAGTATGGTTTACTCCTTTTAATAATGCATTTTTTGTGAAATAAAAACATTGTTTTAATTATACCTTCTCAGCTTTCTTTTAATTACTTTGGCCCCTTAAAAGTCCCATATGGTTTTAATTTTTGATTTTGTATATATTATACTTGCAGACAGTATACATCAGTTATCTGGGAGGATCCAATGGTATTCCTTTGTAAAAAAAAAAGACAATCCATCACAAAACTTTTTAGATGCCATTTATTATATCTCTATTATACTTATTGAAAATCATTTCCATAATATTTGTTTTTTTTTCAAGCTAAGTGTTTAGTTTTGGTAATCAGGTATAGAAAATGATCACATGAAATACCATCTAAAAGATTCCCCTTAACCCATATATGTGTATATATCTCCTATTTATCCCAGATACAAATCATTCCTTGAAATGTCCCACTTTGGACACGTTTTTAGTCTTGTAGATGTTTCCAAATGTTTGACCTGACTTTCTAATTTTTTATTTTCTTCTGGCTATGATGGTCAGCAAAATTCTCCCACATTTATTAATGCGTTCATGTGTTAAGCCATATAAGATTTAATCGATATGCCAGGAAGTGTGATGGTTGTGGTTCTCCCGATATTTACCATCTTGGCAAGACTTTGTCTGCAGTAGAGGATCATGCTTTGCTCTGAGTGTTTATAAAACCCTTCCACAATGTGTAGAGTGTCACTGATCTACAAATCTGACACCAATTCACATGGATGAGTCTCACTAATGCTAGTACAATAGGAACAGGAAAACAATGGCGGAGATGAAAAGCTTTGCCATTGGTACAGCAGTGCCTGGAAGACAAAAAACAAAAATGATCATTTCAAAAAATATCCCTAAACATGATATCAGTCATCCAATCTGTACACTCATTTTCCCCCAGCAAGAAAGTATCGGGGAACTCTGCAGTGACCCCCCCCAGCTGTCTGTGTATACCAAATACAACTATTCAAATGAAAGTGCAGGTGTGTACAAATGGTTAATGTTTTATTTTTCTGTTCTGACTTTTCTGCAATTATCTGGGTCAAATTTTCAGTTACAACTATTACGATGTTTATGTGAGCACTGTGTCCCTGGGGTGACCTGCTGGGTGAATGGATCTCAGAGGAAAGGGTTAATGTGGCTGGCCAGGTCTTCCCACCAAAATTCTGAGGTCCACCCCCCCTGCAGGTCAGCCCATATAAATAGAGGCTCTTCTGTGCCCCTGAGAGCTCTTCCTAAGTCACTGCCAAGATGCACGCTGTTACCCTGCTGGACTGTGTCCTCCTCCAGGGGATGGGGGGGGTGGCAGTAGGGATTCCTTGAGGGGCTGGAAACCTGAAGACTTTATGAATTCTTAACTGCCAGCTAAGGACTTTGTGCCTTTATGGATTATTGCCAGACATGGACTTTAAGGATTCTTGCTTCCACTTGTGGTTTCTTTTCCTTAACGTGGTTCTAAAGGATCAAGGTTATTTATCTTCATGAATTCTCTGCATGAAGGTAAAAAAAAACCTTCTGTGTGCAGCAGCCCCCCCCAGCCCCCTCAGAACTTATTTGAGCCTCATTGTGATTGAGCGGTGTGAATGACAGCCTTGGCTGTTCTGAGTCTCTACCTCCTCATTGGCTGAGACAGCAAGCAGGAACCATTGGCTCTTGCTGCTATCAATTACAACCAGTCAGCCAATGAGGAGAGAGATGGGCGGGCAAAGCCACGGCTCGGTGTATGAATGGACACACAGAGCAGCGGGTGCCCCATAGCAAGCTGCTTTCTGTGTGGTCACCCAACAGATAGGAGGAGCCAGCAGGGGGACCCAAAAAGGGGAGGATCCGGGCTGCTCTGTGCAAAACCACTGCACACAGCAGGTAAGTATGACATGTTTATTAGTTTACAAAAAAAAATGAACCTTTAGAATCACTTTAATGGACTATTGCTTTTAAAGGACTATGGACTTGCTGCTACTCAGGTATTCCTACCCAATGGGCACTTAGAGAATCTTTGTACTGGGATACATGTGATCTTGTTACAAGAAGAGCTGTTCCTGTATGTTTTTCATTGCTTGGTTGTTGGTTGTCATATACCTATCTAAACAACAGGGCTATATCAGCGATGTAAATAACACCCTAGAGACAGTTCCCTCCACTCTCCATGTCACCGCCATGTAAAACAAGGGAAACACAGATAATATAACACCCTTTTATGTCATAAACCACAATATACACAAATTGTGACCTTAAATTCTACATAGATATGTATGCCTCTACTACTGGCCCCAATCCAAGATAGTCGTATGCTCCACAGACCTTAAGTGACGTCTTGGACATAGCCCCACCAACGCATTTCATCTAAAGAACGTCTTCAGGGATGGAGATCCCAGGATTCCAGTCTGTGGAGCACACGGCCATCTTGGGGCCAGCAGTGCAGTTTATATGTATGAGGCCTACATATCTATGCAGTATGTAAGTATGCAATGTGTGTATGTTGTGCGGTTTATTAAATAAATGGTGTTATATTATCTGTGTTTCCCATATTTTGCTTGGCGTGGATGGAGAGTGGAGGAAACTGTCTCTAAGGCAGGGAATTGGAGGAAGATAGGAAAAAGGAGGAGATATTAAAGCAGAACAGCAGACACAGAAAAAAAGCACGGAGACCTTAGGGGTCATGGGAGACCCAGTGAGTGAGGTTTCCACAAGTTGTATGTGGTTAGGCACTGATCACTGTGGTCACTGGATTCTTGTTGAAGCACAAGGAACTATGAAATATTACAGACTTGGCACTGAAGATTTCAATGTGTACACAGACATTTTATTAAGAGCACTATATTAATGAGAACTTTATTTGTTTGCACTTTTAATGTGATAGCTAGACATGTGTGATTCTTATCATTACGAATCATATTTCGGGAAAACAAATGTTGTTATTCAGAGATTTGGATGTATACTAATTTCTGAATCACAATAGGAATGAATTTCAACAAATCTACATGAAATTATACCAAAACAATGAATTAATTTGTATTCCTTTGTTTCATTCTAATGATATGACACTACAGTTTGGGCATTTTATTATTGTTTGAAGCATCCGAAATAATATAACAACATAACTAATGGATCCAGAATTTACTTTGTTCCATACGTTCCTCTGGTTCCCTTTCAATTTACCATTTTTCGTTATTATAAAAAATGCATCATATATGAAATGGAAACATATTGCAATAAGTACAGCAAGGAAAGATGAAATAAGATGATGATTCCCACGTATTGTGGTTGGGTTGGATGGAGGTGAATCCATCAGAATCTCTAAATCATAACATAACAAATTAAAAAAACATTTAATTCCATTCGTTCTTTTGGATATCGTCCAATCAGCTCATTCCAATTTTCTTTATTATGAATGAACATAACGAATGAATCCAAATAAATTTTGTTCCATTTTTTTTTTTTTTTTAAATCATCCAGTTAGCTAATTGCATTTCTCTTTGTAACAAATGAACTTAACAAATGAATCTGAAATCAATTTAGTTTCATTGTTTTTTGCGGATATCGTCCAATCAGCTCATTGCATTTCTTTTTATAATGAATAAACATAACAAATGAATCCAAAATTAATTTTAGTCCATTGGTTTTTATGTAAATCTCCCAATCAGCTCGCTCCATTTCGCTTTGTGGGTTGGACTAGCCGAATTTGAAAATATGAAACTAATCTGAATATCCAAAACTAATCTGGATATACAAAACAAACTCCAAATATGTGAAACAAATCTGAGTATATGAAAGGAATCTGAGTATACAAAATTAATTCAGAAAATGAATCATTCTAACATAATGATAATGACAAAATTCATTTTTAAACTTAACAAATTAATCCGAAATAACCAGATTTTTTTCTTGTGCGCATCTCTACAGGTAGTACATCTGCTCAGGAATGTTTTGAGGCACATATTTTATGATACGATAATGAAGAGGATTTGTGTAATTATTCATACTGTGAGCACAAGCTATTTATTTGTTACTCAAATAATAATTTTTCACCAGTGTGGATTTACATTTATTATTTTTTTACTGAGAGTATATTTGTTTAGAGCAAACAGCGCCTCACCTCTGGAATATCTCTGTAGTATCTCCACCTTCCTTATCAGGAAAGAAAAAGGTGTCCAGTATCAGTACTTACCAATCAGCACGTTGTATTTTCCATAGATGCGGAGTTTATATTAGAGTTATTCTAAGACTCTTAGTTTGTCTCATAGGAGGGACAACCCCGATCCCTCTATACAGAGGAAGACCTCCACATTTCTGAAATCCCACCTAACTTCACTGAATGTTTGAAAGTAACACACCTTCCCTGGAATAGGGACTCAGATTTCTTATTTAGACCTTTTTATCCCAATGAGTTACTCCACCAGCCAACCAAATGTGATCCACCATGACTAAAGGCAATTGATTTTAATATATAATTTCCCTTCTTACCTCCATCAGAAGACAGAGCAGCTGGAAATAAAAGATATAAACACAAATCAGACGTTTTTTTTATAACAAAACTATGTTACTTATCACATTTGTTCATATATATTTATTTATTTATTTCAGGTACATATATAGCGCTGTCAATTTACGCAGCACTTTACATATATATTGTACATTCACTTCAGTCCCTAACCCTCAAGGGGTGTACAATCTAAGGTTCCTTACTCACATTCGTATACAAGGGCCAATTTAGACAGGATCCAATTAACCTACCAGCATGTCTTTGGAGTGTGGGAGGAAACTGGAGTACCCGGAGGAAACCCATGCAGGCACAGGGAGAACATGCAAACTCCAGGCAGGTGGTGCCCTGGTTGGGATTCGAACCAATGACCCGAGTACTGCCAGGTGGAAGTGCTAACCATTTAACCACTGTGCTGCCCATATATATATATACAGTGGAGCTGTAATTGGCTCTCAGTGGAGCCGTAATTGGCTCTCAAACCAGCTGTGCTGGGAATTATTAATATCAAGGCAACTTCAAATTAACTTCTATTAAACAATCATATTTAGGAAACATTAACAAAAAGACAAAACAAGAATAAAGCACCCCCCCCCAAAAAAAAAATAAAACAAAACAAAATAAAACAAAAAAAACACTCTACCGCCTAAAAAAAAAAAAAACACCCCCCCCCAAAAAAACACAACACACACACACACAAAACAGACAGACTCGATGGACCACTTAGTCTTTTTCTGCCATCACCTTTCTATGTTTCTATATTTTTTAATTTCAATGTTTCTCCAATCCCCTTTATTCTGATTGGATACCAAAAATCAGCACAAGTGCTCTCCGCATGGAAAGAATTAACTCCTATCCAGCCAAATACGTTTACCAGCCACCAGTGATAAGACTTCTACTTAGTTCTATACTTCTTTTATATGTATAATGCACTTGATAAAATTGCAGCTGATTATAAAAAAAACTCAAGCTCACCTCCAACAGACACCTCAGCAGCTGAAAGTAAAATAAAGATACAAATATTATTAATGAAATTTGTATTATTAACTTAATTTAACTTTGTATTATTAACATTTTTACCTTAACTTTTCATGGATTTTTTGAAAAGGTTTATTGTACTTCTAAAATATATATTTTTGTATCAATTACTTTATGAGATATCAGCTACTGAAATGAAGCCTGAGTATTATATCCAATTTGTTACAAATAAAGAAATAGATATAAAAGAAAGAAAACAGAATAGCGCATCATTACTTCTACATCAGTTATTAACAAGTTATTTTCAACTTTTAGGCTGAGTTCACACCTATGCAGTTTGCTTGTTATCCATTTTTCAGTGCTTTTCGCAGTTTGGTTTGCGTTTTTCTACGCACATTTCTTACTTGTTTTTGATGTGTTTTTGTCATTTGTTCAGCTACTTTTTTTTCTAATCATGGAATTTTTTTTATTGCTGGGCAGAATAAAAATGCAAAACATGGGAAAAAGTGTCAAAAACGCTCTACCATGCATTTCAGCAGCTTCTCCATTGAACTCTGTTAGCAAAACTGCTGCTTTTTGCTTTTGAAAACACTTTTAAAGAAGTGTTGTAAAGTGAGAAAAATGCCAGAATATTTTGCTTCTCAAAATTACAAGAGGAGGGAAATTCATAATATTTTTGACATACCAGTAAAATCTTTTTCTTGGAGTGAAATTTGAAATACAGGATCCCTATTAATTACATTGACTATTATGCAGCTACTTTCAGGTGATTGGACAAAAAAGGGGTGTATGCAGTGTCATCCTCCTTTGTAACTCCTCCCACTCCAAGATAGTTTCAGTTTTGTAGCAAGCAATCAAGAGACAAGATTTTTTTCAATTTCTTCTCGGTCCATAATGTACAAGTCAGGTCCTCCAGCTCTGTGGATGTTTATTGAACTTTCTATATACACTTCATTATTATATCCTTTTGAGTCTTCCTTTCTCCATTTGCAACATTTATTTTTGTGGGTTTGGGAGTGCCACATCTTTTATTTTATCCGCAGAGTCAGAGAGCTGCTTGTAGCACCTATGCCTGAAATCACCATTAGAGGAGGCCTTAATGTCCACCTGGTAAATCTTTACAAACATGTGAAAGGAAGACCAAGTGGCTGATGCTGAAAAGTCCATGAAGCACTAACAGGTTTGGTAGAGTTAAAAGGGAAGTGAGGAAATCTATCGTTTAGATCATGATGAACTCAGGTGATGACGTGTCTAATCCGCTTAGTAATGGTGGAATCTGAAGTAGAAATTCCTCTTTGGGAACCCTCAGGAAGCACAAAAAGGGGATCCAATTGCATAAAAGAGGCACCAACTAAGAGGTAAATTTTCACAGCAAATATTATGTCAGTGCAGGTCATAAGGAAGAAATGACAATGTACCGGAGGAGGTGTAGCGAAGAAACCACCTCAAGGAGGAAGGAGGCTTTAGGATAACCTTGTCCTTGTGCAACAGTTGGAAGGGCTCCTCACAGGCTATGGCTGCTATCTCAGAGACCCTCCGCATAGAGGTGATAGTAACAAGAATGGCCACCTTGTAAATGAGGTCAAACAAGGGAATATCCCCAACAGGTTCAAAGGGCAGCTTCTCAAAAGCTAAAAAAAACAGATGAAGACCCCATGGACAAACAGTGGAGTGTGCAAAGTGAAAGATGTGTGAGACAACTTATACAAAAGCCTTAAATAGTGAATGAGAAGCCAATGACATATGAAACAATACAGCCAAGGCTGATATTTTGCCACTTTAGTACTCAAAGCCATGTGTTGATGCAGACCAGACTGGCAGAAGGGCAGGATGAGTTCCCTGGAGTGTTTCTAAGGAGAAATTTCCTTAACTTGCACCAAGCAAGATAGAATTTCATGAAGACTGAGCATGTTCACTTGCCAGCTCTCCACTCCAGGGATTTGGCTGTGTATAGGGCCAGAATATACAGTTCTATCCATGAGAAAATCATGTATGCTTCCCATTATACATCTTTGGAGTGAAATTACTTCCTTGACTCCAATACTGAGTTGGAAACCCCAAACGCCAGTGAGAGTCTGGCCTTGGGGTCTGATGCTGACAAAATGGTGAGATGCAACAGACTGGAGAGAAAGTAGACGTATGGCACTGCTTCAAAGAGGCAATCCTTCCACCCCCAAAAAATCGTGCAGCCACATGACTTTGCCCCAGGGTAGTAAAATCCTGGACTGGTTCATGTATAACAGGCCAAAGCCCTCTAGTTTGTGAGAAGGTTCCAGCAATGACTTACATAGGCTGAGGATTAAACCAAAGCTTTGCAGAATCTGCATCATCCACTGAATGTTAACTGACAGGGAGAGGGAGGACTGATCCTTTACCGGGAGATCATCCAGGAATCCCACAACATGAATCCCCAGAACACAGAGCAGAGCTCAGACTGGGGCAAGTGCCATTGTGAAAACCCGAAGGTACCAAGGACAAGCCAAAGTGATGAGAGACAAAGGGGTGATGCTGATCATCCATTGCAGAACTCAGATAGCATTGATGGGGAGGATAGATGGAGATGTACAAGTAGGCTTCCCAAATGTCTACTGAAGCAAAAAAATCAGAAACAAGGAGGCAATTACTGGCCTGGCAGAACCCATGCAGAACCTCTGAACGCATTGAGAGTCTTTAGATCCAGAATGAGAAAAATTCCTCCATTTGGTTTCCAACTAGGGGTGGACTGACCATTTGGAAACTCGGGCACTGCCCGAGGGCCCGGGGTCAGTAGGGGGCCCCATGAGATGCCCCTGGTACCTTTTTCATAGGCTTTTTTGAGTTTGGGGAGGGACACAGGGGCCCAATGATCCCCTATTGCTTGGGGGCCCCATGAGTTGTCAGTCCGCACCTGTTTCCAACTGTAAAGTGATGTGTGCAGAGGAGCTGCTGGACAACAGCAAGAAGATCCAACCGCCCTTGCTGCACAAGAGTCGCAGTGACTATGGTTCTGCAATGAATATAATCGGAATCAACAGAGAAAAGCTTCACAGGAAAAGGAAACTTCGCTAAGCTAACACTAGCAAACAACTGAGGCTCTCAGGGAGTGGGAGGTCTTATATAGGGGGATGTCTCTGTAGACTTTTCTTTTTTACCGGCGTCCAATCACCTGAAGGCAGATGCATAATACCCAGTGCAACAACTAAAGATCCCGTGTCCTGTACCATACCACTAACACCTTCCCATGCTAAGCATTGTTATACAAATGTTTTGTGAACTAGAAGTAGATATTGACAGTCACATGTACAGTATAGGAGACATCACATGTTTCCAAAAACAATCTTTATAAAAATAAATCTTACCTTTCTGGTATATGGGTCCAATAGTTATATTTTTCACATTATCATTGCCAACCGAAGAAGATCTCATAGCCGGACAACTCTAAAACCCCCAAAAAAAGAGTCATCAAATTCTAACCCAGAAACAATAATAGAGATGTCACAAACATGTATTGTCAAATTCTGAGGGTTTCTACATCCCGGGAATGAGAACAATTCTTAATGTATTATCAGATCTTCCCAAAGAGCCCCGGGTGTTATATAAATGACAACATGTTTATACTGCAAATAAAACTCCTCATCTTATTGGAAATATCAGTTAATTATGTATATTGTTCAAGAATCTTTTTAAGGGGAACAAATGAATGCAATAAATATCATTATTATCAATTCATGTTTACAAATAGGAAATACTTTCAATTGTAATAAATACATAACGTGCCGACTTATTATGAAGACATGAACTATTATATGATACAAAAATGATCAAACTGTCATGTAATAAACATTCCAAGAAATTTCAAATTAATAGTAAATGTATGTGCCATTGTCTTATATATATTATTTTTTATAAATATTAATTTTAAATGAATTTTCAATTTTCCTAACATTGTTTTTCATTAGTTTATCAAAGAAACTGATAATATTTGCCACATAAAGACAAACCAACAGAAGAACTTAATCCAACTGACCAACCAAAGTCACACATTATTATTATTATTAGTAGTAGTAGTAGTGGAAGTAGTAGTAGTAGTAGTGTTGGTAGTACTAGCAGTAGTGGTAGTGTTGGTAGTAGTAGTAGAAGTAGTAGTAGTAGTAGTGGTGGTAGTAGTAGTGATGATAGTAGTAGTAGTAGTAGTGGAAGTAGTAGTAGTAGTAGTATTGGTAGTAGTATTGGTAGTATTAGTGGTAGTAGTAGTAGTAGTAGTAGTAGTGCTAGTAGTAGTGATAGTAGTAGTAGTAGTAGTAGTGGTAGTGATAGTAGTAGTAGTAGTAGTAGTAGTAGTAGTGGTAGTAGTAGTGGTAGTAGTAGTGATAGTAGTAGTAGTAGTGGTAGTATTTTAATATTAATATTGTTTCATAAAGCCGTCACACATTCTGTAATGCTGGACAAGGAGCTCTGAGCCAATCGGCTGCACCGGAGGAGCTTGCACTCTAATATTCCCGCCTCATTAGACATACAACACTTGCAGTTTAAAATGGAACATAAAGTGTTTTAAAGGCAGAAAGTTTTTGCATTATAGGCATGAAGGTAAAAAACCTTAAGTCTTCCCCTCCCCCCCATTGTGATCCAGCACTGTGCATGAGAGCATCGGATCTCCTAGGTCTCTCCCTCTTCATTGGCTGAGACACAGCAGCGGGAGACATTGGCTTCCGCTTCTTTCAATCTTAGCCAGTGAGGAGAGAGTGGGAGGCGGGGCAGAGCCATGCTCTCTGTGTCTTATAGGCACTTGGAGGTGGAGCGGGAGCGAGCATGAATGCTTGAATGCCTCCAGGGCAGGCAGGGGCCAGAAGCACTGGTGGGGGACCCGAGAAGAGGGGAATCAGGGCTGCTCTGTGCACAACCATTGCACAGGACAGGTAAGTATGATTTGTTTGTTATTTATATATATATATATACAATCTAAATGTCACAAATAAACCATTGAGGACGGGCAGGATCTTTCATGCAGAATATAGATACAATGTCTCTGCATTACACTTCCCTTGCCTGCCTGTCCTCTCTATACACGGAGCTGTGCATGCGCTGCTCACTGCAGAAATGAAAAAAGCCGGATCATTGAACTCCCATTGTGTGTGGGAGTCACAACATCTTGGGCCAGCCAATTAAATCATCTCTGGATTGATACCCAAAGACCACCAGGCTGATGATGTCAGTGCCCAGTGGGGAGCTCTGGGGGAACACAACACTGGAGAACAGGTAAGTAGAGTTCCACTTTAAGTGGAGCCCAATTAGCCTATCAGTATAGTAAAATCTTTAACCTGCCAAAATAACATGCAAGTCCTTTCCAGTCTGATTTGTGATTCCCACCCTTCTACCACACTACACCTATAGAGGGCGCCGCTCCTACTTTGTTCTTCAGATTTTCAGGCTCCTGCTCCCATCTCTGTCTCTAGCCTGCTCATTAGATAATCAACCATCATCATCTCTATGATAACTCATTGTCCAATTAGCAGGCAGGTGACAAAGAAAGTTACTGAAACAGGAAACAGTGGAGTTATATTTCTGGCTGTGCAGTGTGGCAGGGGTTCCTAAACCACAAGACTAGCCAAACAGATTAACAAAATTCCTTTCCAAGAGAAACATTTCACATGTATCAGTTTTGACTTGGAATTCATCTATTTTCCTGAATTCCCAACTTTAGAATATAGAAATGTACATTACCAATCAATACTCACAGCTGCGCAGTAGGAGTTGGAGGTGTCACACAAGCCGACCTGACAGTGTAAGTAAATCTGACTGAATCCTGCCAGGAATTTAAACACTTGAAGTGAAAAGCGACCTTTAAGGGACACTCCATTTTCTGCCATGGAGAGTGTTGGGTCATTCTTGTTGGGGCATCTAAAAGTGATATCATCAGACAAGGATCAGAATATTTTCAGCAATATCAAGCTATAAAGGTGAGTTATTTCCATTCATTAATATTCTCTTTCCTGTAGCAGTTTTCCTGATCTGAAAGGTCATTTTGGTTTTTTTTCCACCATTGATTAGATTCTGACACCAATGCCTGACAGGTAAATTCTAGAATCAGTTTGGTGAGCAAACAGGAGGCCCATTCATTATGTAAAAAAGACAAAATCATTTCCAACCTGTCCTTTCCCTTTTTTATTACCTTGAGATTTAGACACAAATACAAAAAAACAACTTGAAAAAAGTAAAGAGACTTTAACAAAATCATGCAGCCAGTGTTAACCACTTGCCCTCCGAAAGATTTATGACCGGCCATTTTTTATACGGCACTGCGTTACTTTACAAGACAATTGCGCGGTCATGCAAAGCTATACCCAAATAAAATTGATGTCATTTTGCCCACAAGTAGAGCTTTCTTTTGGTATTCTTTGATCACCACTACGGTTTTTTTTCGTTGTTGTTTTTGCGTTATAATTAAAAAAAAACACAGTTTAAAAAAAAATATTTTTTACATTTCTGCTATAAAACATATCTAATAAAAACATTGTTCTTAATAAATTTAGTCCAGAATGTATTCTGCTGCATAATTGTGGTAAAAAAATGCGAACAAGCGTATATTGATTGGTTTGCACAAAAGTTATAATGTCTACAAACTATGGGATATAGACTGGAATTTTAATTTTTTTTTTTCATACAAGTAATGGCAGCCAGTGTTAACCGCTTGCCCTCCGAAAGATTTATGACCCGGCCATTTTTTATACACGGCACTGTGTTACTTTACATGACAATTGCGCGGTCATGCAAAGCTATACCCAAATAAAATTGATGTCATTTTGCCCACAAGTAGAGCTTTCTTTTGGTATTCTTTGATCACCACTGCGCTTTTTTTTTTGCGTTATAAACAAGAAAAGACAGTTTAAAAAAATCTGTTTTTTTTACATTTCTGCTATAAAACATATCCAATAAAAACATTTAAAAAATCTAATTTCTTCATAAATTTAGGCCAGAATGTATTCTGCTACATAATTGTGGTAAAAAAATGCCAATAAGCGTATATTGATTGGTTTGCACAAAAGTTATGTCTACAAACTATGGGATATAGACTGGAATGTTTATTTTTAATTTTTTTATAATGGCAGCGATCAGTGACTTATAGAAGGACTGCGATATTGCATCAGACAATCGGACACTAACTGACACCTTGTGGGAACCAGTGACACGGATACAGTGATCAGTGCTGAAAAGATAGACTGACACTGTAGTAGTGACACCGGAGAGGAAGGTGCTAAACTTCTAAGGCGATCAAAGAGTTAACTGTGTGCCTAGCTAGTGTTTCAGTGTAAACTGTGTGCTGCTTTTACTAAGGGAAGTGATTGATCTTATTCCCTGCTTTGCAAAGACACAGGATCCATCACTTCCCCTCTGTCAGAACAGAGCTCTGCCTTGTTTACATTGGCAGAGCTCTGATCTATTTCTCTGCCCAATAGTTGGCTGGTGCCAGTGGACATTCGCTGTACGGAAGTCACAGATCAGTTTCTTCTGTGAGTACTCACAGCCAAAGTGGTACACCGGCGGCACTCGTGCGCGCCCCCTAGGCAGACGTGTGGAATCATGTATATGTATGTGGTTTTGCACAGGAGGGCTGCTCTGTAGCAGTTTATCTGCTATAGGGCGATCCTTAAGTGGTTAAGGTGCCTCAATGCTCCTTTCTTGTACAAGTGTATTGCAGATCCTATTACCAGCCTATGTGTGTTACCATCACTTGCTCCAATTGTAGATCCTTTGTATTTGTGATGTATGTATCTTAAAACTCTTAATAAAAACCTATTGAACATTAAAGTACTTTAGATTGTAAGGATTTTGATTATCATCTTGTAAGGGGTTTGCATACTTCCCCACCCATCACCCATGGGGGGTACAAAGCTGAATGTCTTCTGTTCTGGGTTTGTATCTGTTGTTTGTGAGTTTCTTTCATATACACAGCGTGTCCTCCTCCAAACTCACACACAACATATAGAAGCCCAGCACCCCCGGCATTCAGCTCTGTACTCCCCATGGGTGAAGGATGGGTAAGCATGCCAGTCCCTTGCCAAGATTATCATAAAAATTCTTAAAAATCTACAGAGCTTTTTTAAAATAGGTCTCCCCACTACCCACATCAGTTCCTTTTAAATCTTCCGGCTTATCCAGGCAGCTTTATATTCCTCATGATCTTTGATTAGACTTTGCCTTGTAGAGCCGCGAGTCAAATCTAAAGAACACATTTTGCAAACTCCATTCAGACTGAAACTACTACTTTCATAAGTAAAGTTTGGTAACATTTCCCACCCGTACCTACACTCCACTGTTCCTTCATCGTCATTCTTCAACACTTCATCTACCCAACAGGAAAACCAACTGTTCCTCTGTATACATTGTCACCCCATGTATTGCTATCACATAAATCAAGTGAAGGGCAGGGAGAAGCATCCAACCATATCCCCAATAAAATGATGGGGCTCCTGTGATCCTCATCACTCGGCTATATCTGAGGAATATGGGTTCTCCTGGGGTTTGTCCAATCCTGCAATGGAATATTCAGATTTTCCTACTTACAGATCTGATTGGATGTTCTGTATTTATTTGGCAATGCTGGAAAAAGGATAAAATGACAAAGCTTACTATAGCTTGATACCAATAATATACAACACATGTAATGAACTTACTGGTTTATCAGGATATCATATCGGGGGCCGTAGGAGCTGTCAGCTGTTGGAGAGGCGTAGCAGTTTTTCATGACGAGCACAAATGGCGATGAAGCCGTAGCTCCGGTTACAATGACACCAACATATAGCATGGAGGAGGAGTCCAGCCACACCTCGGAGTCAGTATATGTGGTGGTGTAGCTGGAATCCTGGAACAGACCCATCGTAATTGTGAAATTTGCTGTTCCAGCGATGTTGATAGTGGCCCCGCTGTAACACAATATAGTCATCATTAAAATAACAAGAAGCAAAAAATACAAAAACATGATGTGTTCATATTTAGTCTCATGTAGAAAAAGTGTCTTTGTTGTAGGATTTCTAAAGTAACTTTTGTGTATAACAGCAACATTCGACAAACATTTATTCCACTATCTAATAAATAAATAACTAAATAAATAAAATAAATCACATCCCACTTTCAGATTTGTAGCCAGACTGCCGTTATTCTATAAGGAGAATGCTCATAATGAAGATATTGAGGCTGATTTACTAAAGGAGTTGAGATATCTCACACAACAAATTGTGCGGATATTCACTTCTATTATTTAATTATGTGAAAATCAAAATCCCTTTTTAGTTTTTTCACATAATTGGATACATTTTCATAAAATATTAATATATGCACAGTACTATCGAATGTAAATGTTTACACAGGGGGGCTGTTTGTGCTGCAATTATTTGTGTATCTTTGTGTACAATATCATATCTAGCTGGTAAGGGTCTTGGGTCATGACCAGAGCAGCCTACCACCCAGGTTACGTATAAGACCATATACACTATATTGCCAAAAGTATTGGGCCAGCCCTCCCAATCATGTGATTCAGGTGTTCCCATCCCCTCCATATCATGTGATTCAGGTGTTCCAATCCCCTCCATATCATGTGATTCAGGTGTTCCAATCCCCTCCATGGATACAGGTGTATACAATCAAGCCCCTAGACATGCATACGGCTTCTACAAACATTGGTGAAAGAATGGGTCGCTCTCAGGAGCTCAGTGACTCCAAGCGTGGTCCCGTGATAGGTTGTCACCCGTGCAATATGTCCATCCGTGACATTTCCTGGCTACTAAATATTCCACGCTCAACTGTTAGTGGGATTATAACAAAGTGGAAGCAACTGGGAACAACAGCCACTCAGCCACCAAGTGGTAGGCCACGTCACATGACAGAGCGGGGTCAGCGCATGCTGAAGCGCACAGTGCGCAGAAGTCACCAACTGTCTGCAGAGTCAATAGCTAAAGACCTCCAAACTTGGTGTGGCCTTCAGATGAGCCCAACAACAGTGCGTAGAGAGCTTCATGGAATGGGTTTCCATGGCCGAGCGGCTGCATCCAAGCCTTCCATCACCAAGTACAATGCAAAGCGTCAGATGCCATGGTGTAAAGTATACCGCCACTGGACTCTAGAGCAGTTGAGACGTGTTCTATGGAGTGACAAATCACATTTCTCTTGCAATCCGATGGACATGTCTGGATTTGGTGGTTGCCAGGAGAACAGTACTTGCCTGACTGCATTGTGACAAGTGTAGTTTAGTCGAGGGGGATTATGGTGTGGGGCTGATTTTCAGGGGTTGGGCTTGGCCCCCTAGTTGCAATGAAGGGAACTCTTAAGGCGTCAGCCTACCAAGACATTTTGGACAATTTCATGCTCCCAACTTTGTGGGAAAAGTTTGGGGATGGCCCCTTCCTGTTCCAACATGACTGCGTACCAGTGCATAAAACAAGGTCCATAAAGACATGGAGGAGCCAGTTTGGGGTGGAGGAACTTGACTGTCCTGCACAGAGTCCTGATCTCAACTCAATAGATCATCTTTGGGATGAATTAGAGTGGAGACTGCGAGCCAGGCCTCCTCCCCCGACATCAGTGTCTGCCCTCACAAATGTGCTTCTGGAAGAATGGTCCAACCTTCCCATAGACACCCTCCTAAACCTTGTGGACGGCCTTCCCAGAAGAGTTGAAGCTGTTATAGCTGCAAAGGGTGGGGCCAACTCAATATTGAACCCTACGGACTAAGACTGGGAGGCCATTAAAGTTCATGTGTGTGTAAAGGCATGTCCAAATAGTTTTGGCAATATAGTGTGTATGCTGAACATTATAGGTCTTTGTAGAGCCCCTTCATTCCTCAGCTCCTCTTTCACATGATCGTGGAGGATAAACCAGAAGGAAATGAATATGGTCTGTATCAGAAGAGGACAAGGTTAGGCAGTTATTGAACGTTTAATAGTCAGGGCTTAAAGTTGAACAAATAATTTATCATTTATACATAGAGGATTAAAGGCAAACCATTTAAAAGCATATTTGATGTATAAAATAGAACCTGATGTATAAATCATCAAAGAAATACATTTCTACAGGACTGGACACCAATTAGTTCAGCAGGGTACTTGGTCTATGCCAGGACATACACTGTGCTTGTCATAGATAAGCATGGAGAAAATGGAAGTCCATCACCGACACACTTTGGAATAAAATAGTTACAGACTTTCATTTTTATCTATCAAGTCAATAAAAGAATCCAAAAAATAAAAAGATTAACGTGTTTTTGCCCCTTCTGGGCCTTAGTTGTAAAAATTATTATGACTAAGGCCCGGAAGGGGCAGAAACACGTTAATCTTTTTATATTATGGATTTTTTATTGACTTGATGGATATCAAATAAAGTCTGTAACTGTTTTAGTCCAAACTGTGTTGGTGCCGGACTTCCATTTTCTCCATTCAGCACTACACCTGTATCTAGGAAAGGTACCAAGGAAAGTGACTCACGCTACGAAGCTGCTAATAGCGGTTAGAAGGTTGATCTCCATGTCTGATGGATAAGAGCAATGGAAGTCAATGGGGTACTCATCTCTAATAATCACTCCGTCAGATTTTGGTGTTAGGTATACGGTGTTTGTATATGTGATATCAGTTCCATCGTTCTGAAAAATAACATTTACAGTAAAAGTTAAAAAATTAAACAACAATTCCAGGCAAAAATATATATGACTTATTGTATGTTATTGTCATGTAGTCATGTTTCCGGCTCATTTCCTCTGAAGTCTGACGCACGCTGTGAGCTGCCATTTTTATCAAAGCAAGGCAACAAAATGAGTCAAAACACCAATAAAGTGACCAATGATTGGTTTACTGATCGCTCTCTGTCTGTTCCTGTTGTATCCTCCACCATAGAGATCATCCAACACCTGGACTGAGTCACCTTTTACTGCTCATTTGGGTCTCCTGTTCTTCAAGGGGGAATCCAAGGCTCAGTTAAATAGTTACAGCTGCTGACCCCGATCTGTTCTAAACATTTGTGATTTACAAATCATTTTATTGATTCTGATTGGAAAGCCGGCAAGTCTGCTAGAAGATACTCAGCATCAAACCTTCTCACCGTGCATTCAGATCCATCAATTGAGGATTTTCACCAGTATGTAGCCTTTGATTGGACAGAGAATGGGAAGAAGGGATGATGGGTAGGTGAATATCCCGGGTTTACTTGCTTTATCTATATACCCCCTTAGTGGTTTTCTGCTGTCAGATCACTACAGGAAATCTGCTGTATATTTGAAATATATCAGGTAAATTTTTTACTTTTATTAAATTCTGTTCATATTGTTCATAATACAGATAATATAATGTATGATTCCATATCCAATGCATTAAAATGATTTAATTACATCATTCATAATCATGAGGCGATTAAAAAAGTAACATAAAAGTAGCATACCCATTCATGTACTTAGTGTGAATAGTAACAGGTCCATTCCATGTCCTCATGTCACTTTCTCAAAGTACATTGATAAAGAAGTCCAGTGAAAAAAAAAATATGAACTGACTTCTGTATGAATGATCTGTATATTGAACACAACTTATTGAATGCACTTAGAGAAGGTGATATAATGATATGGTGATGACCAAAACTGGACATTTGTTTATAAAGATCAAAGGCCCATTCAATGGTAATGGGGAGCGGGAAGCCTTGGATTAAATAAATGGGGACAATGGTAATGCAAAGATTTCATGAACCCAACATCAGATAACATGGCAGTAGATTCTACGTACCCCAATGAATCCCCCACATCTACCATCTGATGGCTGTGTGATGAGAGTGATGTAACTTTTATTACTTCTTTCAATGAATCCTCGGCAGGAATTGTCGCTCAGATGAAAGTATGACGTGTCATAGCCCAGCTGCTCCAGGAGACATTTGCTGAACCTCACTTCTATGTTCTCCAGGCCACAGGTGACTTGTGGTTTACGGTCATCTACATAGGTAGAATGAAAACCCATATTGATATATACTATCAGTATAATATAATATACTGGAAGATCTACTTTGTTATCCACCTGACTCATTTGCTTCACTAACAATGGATTGCTTAAAGCATAAGTTCACCTTTAGAAACACATTACATGTTCCAACTGTTTTTAGGGTTAAACATGTTACATGTTCTCACTCCTGCGGCCTCTTCCTGATCCACTTCCTCCCTGTGACAGCAATCTGGGGATCTTCTTCCCGCACTCGCTGTCACCATTTGAAAAAAAAAAAGAATGCAGCTGTGTGGGGATCCACCCACCAAGCCGCTTCATTCACAAATCACCATCAGCCTCTGATGGCTTGTTGTTCTCAGTGAACTACTCGGGAGTGCTATAGGTATTTCATTGATATTTCCTGTCATTCAGTAACTGCCTGCCCATACAATGTATCCAGGCAATCTGATTATCATGGGTGCAATGCCTTACAGGCTGAAATGTTAAAAAAATATAAATTTGCATTGTTTTACCCACAAAAAGATGTGTATTTAAGTGAATGTATCCTTTAAATGAGCTGACTGCATTTAGTAAATGAGTGAATGAGGGTTGGGATTTAAAAAGACCCTTTGGCTGTACACTAAAGAGGGGATAAAAATGTATTAGCTATCCTATTCCAGCAGGAAAGTACCATATGGAACACATTTTTGCCTCCTAGGAGACCAGTACTGCAAAGAATAATGGTCTCCAATAACACAAAACTGATTTTTAAGAGGGGGGGGGGCATTTTATATGGAGATGTCTTCTAGTAGAACCTTATTAGAGCTGAAAGACATCTATCAGTGCCATTCATCCAGCCATGTGCATAATAACTAGCGTTTTAGGGGAAACGGGACATGCACATTCCCAATTTTTTAATTCATAACTGAACCTGGTAACAATGCTGCTAGAGTGCAGGTGGTGGACATGGAAGAACATTTATTATACTTCAAATTGGACTCCAAAACTTGGATTTATAGAGGATATGACATCTGCCCCAGTCTCCGCTAAGCTCCGACCCCTCTTAATGCTATGCCCACCCCTTGTTATTCAAGTTTAATGCCACAGCATTTATTGACCACTAGGATTTGGCATTAGGCAGTAGGATGGATGGGGTGTGGCTTATAACAAAAAGGGGGCAGAAATGAGTTCTGGTTTGTACAGAGAGCAATGTTCTCAATAGAGCCTTAATCTAAACTCTAAAGGACTCAACAAAGACATAAAAACTGATATAAAGAAAGGAGATGGAACTTTAGCAATATTAAACCATACAGTCATGGCCGAAATTGTTGGCACCCTTGATATTTCTCCAGGAAATCATGTATTTCTCACGAAACGTATTGCATTAACACATGTTTTGCTATACACATGTTTATTCCCTTTGTGTGTATTGGGACAAAACAAAAAAAGGGAGGAAAGAAAGCAAATTCGACATAATGTCACACAAACCTCCAAAAATGGGCTGGACAAAAGTATTGGCACCCTTTCACAACTGCGGATAAATAAGAATGTTACAAGCATGTGATGCTCCTGTAAACTCACCTGGGGCAAGTAACAGGTGTGGGCAATATAGAAATCACACCTGAAAGCAGATAAAAAGGAGAGACGTTCACTTAACCTTTGCATTGTGTGTCTGTCTGTGCCACACTAAGCATGGACAACAGAAAGAGGAGACGAGAACTGTCTGAGGACCTGAGAACCAAAATTGTGGCAAAATATCAACAATCTCAAGGTTACAAGTCCATCTCCAGAGAACTAGATTTGCCTTTGTCCACAGTGCGCAACATTATCAAGAAGTTTGCAACCCATGGCACTGTAGCTAATCTCCCTGGTCGTGGACGGATGAGGAAAATTGATGAAAGATTGCAACGCAGAATAGTCCGGATGGTGGATAAGCAGCCCCAAACATGTTCCAAAGACATTCAAGCTGTCCTACAGGCTCAGGGAGCATCAGTGTCAGCGCGAACTATCCGTCGACATTTAAATGAAATGAAACGCTATGGCAGGAGACCCAGGAGGACCCCACTGCTGACACAGAGACATAAAAAAGCAAGACTACAGTTTGCCAAAATGTACTTGAGTAAGCCAAAAGCCTTCTGGGAAAACGTCTTGTGGACAGATGAGACCAAGATAGAGCTTTTCGGTAAAGCACATCATTCTACTGTTTACCGAAAACGGAATGAGGCCTACAAAGAACAAAACACAGTACCTACGGTAAAATATGGTGGAGGTTCAATGATGTTTTGGGGTTGTTTTGCTGCCTCTGGCACTGGGTGCCTTGACTGTGTGCAAGGCATCATGAAATCTGAGGATTACCAAAGGATTTTGGGTCGCACTGTAGGGCCCAGTGTCAGAAAGCTGGGTTTGCGTCCAAGATCCTGGGTCTTCCAGCAGGACAATGACCCCAAACATACGTCAAAAAGCACTCAGAAATGGATGGCAAAGAAGCGCTGGAGAGTTCTGAAGTGGCCAGCAATGAGCCCAGATCTAAATCCCATTGAACACCTGTGGAGAGATCTTAAAATTGCTGTTGGGAAAAGGTGTCCTTCCAATAAGAGAGACCTGGAGCTGTTTGCAAAGGAAGAGTGGTCCAAAATTCCGGGTGAGAGGTGTCAGAAGCTTATTGATGGTTATAGGAAGCGACTGATTTCAGTTATGTTTTCCAAAGGGTGTGCAACCAAATATTAAGTTAAGGGTGCCAATACTTTTGTCCAGCCCATTTTTGGGGTTTTGTGTGACATTATGTCATATTTGCTTTTCTGCCTCTGTTTTATATTTGTTCCAATACATACAAAGGGAATAAACATGTGTATAGCAAAACATGTGTTAATGCAATACCTTTTTTGTGTGAAATACTTGATTTTCAGGAAAAATATCAAGGGTGCCAACAATTTCGGCCATGACTGTATAAGCCAGAACATGTTTGTTTTAGAGCACCATTGTTTTTTTTTTATTTTTTTGTCAACATTAAGTAGTGTGCATGGTCATCCTCCCCAAAGACAACAGACAAGGACACTTTTATTCCACTTATCAAGCGCCACTATCCTCAATTCTAAAATTTGCCTGGCTGAGCTGAAAATGTTCCTATCCTGGGCTAACTGTATTTTCTTACATTAAAAATTGTACAATTAATATTATTTTATACTATAATATTTTAACTATTTGTTTTAATTTTCTCCAGCACAGTATGGAGAGCTCTAGCTAGCAGTTTTGCCTGTTGTATTCAAATATTTTGAAAGGGCTTGGATGAAAGGCATTGGCTCTGCGATGGATTCCAAGTGGCACTCTCGGGAAAAAAGTTGTTCTTTTTAAAAAATGAAATGGCTCCAGATAGGCTTCTCTTAAAATAAGAAAGGCCTGCACAGACTCCTTGGAAGAAATCTAGGAACCAAAAGGCGAAAGAAAACCTCACTCCATAGAAACTAGAATCCAAATAGCTTTATTTGCAAGAACAATGAACGAATCTGCTTTGGGGGACAAGCTGCATTCCATGCTTCAGGGATTAGGAGGAAAATTCAGTGCTGTTTAATTCACATTTTCTAAAGAAAACTGCTGGATATTTTTTCCAGCAGCCAATACTTTGCTACCAGAGGTTTGTTTCTTAGCATTGGTTCTCCACCAGTTTCTTCCTAGAATATCTGAATTAGACAGAGTCCTGATTTGTCATCTTATACAGTTTTTCAATCCCTGAAGAAGAGGATGCAGCCTGGCACCAAAGCACATTGGCCTGCTGTTTTTTTGAATACATTTTTTGGACCCTCTGGTTCCTTAAATGATGTTTTGACAGCTTTCTGTACTGGTGACAAGGGGTGTTTGACAGGTCAGAAGAATGCAAAAGACTACCACAAGGGAAAAATAGCCCCCCAATAACTCACTGGCCATATTTCCTAGCGAATCCTTCATAACAGACCTCTTAAAAAAGTTATAAGAGCTCCTTTATTAATTTCCTTTATATCATCATGTTTTATAACCTACCTGCTAGATTTCCTTGTTGTATTCCATATTTACAGTAACAGCCAGGAACTCCGTCCACAATTCTACATTCCTCATCCGGAGCGCAGTCCACCCCTGAACAGCTATATTTCGATTCTAGAAGAGAAGGAACACAAAGAATGTTTTAGAAACTGAAAGAAAAGACAGCACATAAATATATATATACACACCGGCCACTTTCTTAGGTATGCTTGTTCAATTTCTTGGTAATACAAATTGCTGATCAGCCAATCACATTTGCTGAAGTTCGAACCAAGCATCAAAATGGGGCAAAAAGGGATTTAAGTGACTTTGAACATGACATGGTTGTTGGTGCCAGATGGGCTGGTTTGAGGATTTCAAAAACTGCTGATCTACTGGGATTTTCACGCACAACCATCTCCAGGGTTTACAGAGAATGGTCCAAAAAAGAAAAAATATCCAGTGAGTGGCAGTCGTGTGGAGGAAAATGCCTTGTTGATGTCAGAGGTCAGAGGAGAATCAGGAGAGGAGGTCACAAGACCTCCTACTTTCTAGCTCCCTGGTCTCCTCCTCCCACGCCCGAATGCAGGACTTCTCCAGGACTTCCCCCATCCCCTGGAACTCACTACCCCAATCCATCGGACTGTCACCTACCCTCCTCACCTTTAGGCGCACCCTGAAAACCCATCTCTTCAGGGAAGCCTACCCCGCCCTCACCTAACAGCCGATATCCTCCTACCATTCCATCCCCCACAGCACCTTCCTCCTGTACCACTATCCCCTCCCTCCTAGATTGTAAGCTTGAAAGAGCAGGGCCCTCGAGCCCCTCGTGTATTGTATTGTTACTGTATTGTCTCATGTACTGTCCCCACTATAATGTACAGCGCTGAGCAAACTTTTTAGCGCCATATAAATACTGTATAATAATAATAATAAATGAGCAGACTGGTTGCTGCAAAATTCATATGGTAGGGTCAGAACTTGGCCTAAACAACAATAAAGCACGGATCCATTCTGCCTTGTATCAAAGGTTCAGGCTGGGTTTGGTGGTGTCATGGTGTGGGTCTTGGTACCAGCAAGGTTGACCTAATAAAGTAGCCAGTGAGTGTAAATCTAGTTTTATAAATGAAGACAACACACTGAATGATGCTTTGTGCCAATACTTACCTGTACAATAGCCAAAGTTGCAGCTTGGTGGACTCTGTAGCTTATACACATAAAATCCTCCCGGACACATTTTCACAGAAATATTGAAAGGTTGTGTGCAGCATCCATCATACGTGTTGGAACAAGCTACACGATTAACAACGCCGTCACTGCTTGTAGGGTGGGAGCCGTTCATCCAAATGGGGATACCAGTCCCACAGCTAAATTGTGGTACGCAGTGTTCTGGGATATGTTGGTCATATTCTCCTTTAAACCGATACCAGCCAGACATGCCATAGTCACAATGATACCAATACCACCAGTAATTACTATAATCATATGTATTAGAAGTGCTGCGCCAGGGATCATTAAGTTCGGTGTAGCTGGAGCAAGGGTCAATACAGGAATATGATCCACTGTACTTAACACAGTCTTCATTAGAGCCACATGGAGTTCCTTGTTGGCATTCATTGACTTCACAGTGTCTTCCATCTCCATAGTATCCATAGGAACAAGCACAGGTGTAGTAAGGTCCATAATAATCATTTGTACATATAGCTACTGGATCACAGTCATTCAGAGATCTGTCCGCACACTCATCAATATCAACACAGCCAACTCCTTCTTTATATTCAAATCCGGAGTAACAATCACAGGTGTAAGATCCGACAGTGTTCACACAGGAACCACTACCATAATAATAACAAGTGTTGGTGTAATAATCCTGACATTCATCTATATCAGTACAAGATTTTCCATCTCCAGCAAATCCCTCTTTACATGTGCACTCCCCGTATCCTCCAAACTCCGAACAAGTGGCATCTGGGTGGCAGTCAGAATCTGAACAAGTTCCTAGAAAAGTGAAAAAAGTGGGTTTTTTTGGGTAGGTAGATTTCTAAGAAATAGGAAAATACAGTGAACTAATGTCTGGAGAAACACATTCTAAATGTTTGGGTGCCATAGCAGACTTTTTCAGTCAGGCACAATAAAAGAAGTTGCCCCCACCAAACACACTACATTCTGCCTCTTGCCACTCCACCTGACCTCCCCTCTGGCCCATCTGCCTTGTGACATGCTGAACACATTATCTCCCCTGAGGCTGTCACAGAGGTCTCTGACCACAGATCTAGTGGGTTGAAACTCTCCGAGGTTAAATATTTTCATAGCTGCAGATGAAGGTATCTCAGCGCCAGATAAGAAGAGTAATAGGTGGACATCGGGTCATAATGGAGGCCATGGGATCAGTGAGGGAGAAAATAGGGGTCAGGACCCTCAATGTTTTGTGACCCATTCACAAATATAGCTCCTGTACCTACAACAATCTTCACAGTAACAATGTGGGATGCGTATCAATTCTGTAGCACAGCTAGACAAACCATAAACGGGAGCATTGAGGAAGATTTGAGGCACAGATTTTATTTATAGGCAGATTCCACAATCAACTGCTTTAAAATAGCACTGCAGCAACAAGTAGGCAACCTGATGCACACTATATGGTAATGAAAAACCCTCTGTAGCTTCTGGCAGAAAATCTTTTAAATTATTTCAGAAGTAACAATGGTCATGACTTCATCTAAACTCCCAATAACCATCCTAAACTTAGAAATAGATGACTTTCTCCCATGCTTTCACACTGTGGTCACTCAAATTCTCTTGGCAGCAAGACTGACTGTCAGACATTGGAAAAAAAAACTTTGCACCAAATTTATCTGAAGCTGTTATATTGGTTCAAATACATTAAGCCTTTGAAAAATTGTTAGCCGTAAGGAAAGATAAAAGTTTTAAATTTGAGAACATCTGGACTCCTCGGGCTATTTGGGTTGGAGCTGAGAGCCCACAACATAATAGACGACCCAGAGTATACCACACCAGAATTACATAGTTACAGTGAAGGAAATGTGTATTTGATCCCCTGCTAATTTTGAATGTTTGTCCACTCACACAGAAATGATCGGCCTAAAAATCAAATGTTCGGAGTATTGTAACACTGAGAGACAGAATAGCAACAACAAATTCAAAAGAAATGCATGTGATTATGCACTGATCTGCATGTTCATGAGGGAAATAAGTATTTGATCCCCTATCATTCAGCAGGATTTCTGGCTCCCAGGTGTCTCTCATACAGGTAACAAGGTGAGATTAGAATCAGTCTCTTAAAGGGAGTGCTGCTAATTTCATTTTGTTATCTGTATAAAAGACACCTGTCCACAGGAGCAATCAAACCATCAGATTCCAAACTCTCCACCATGGCAAAGACCAAAGAGCTGTCCAAGGATGTCAGGGACAAGATGGTAGACCTACACAAGGCTGGACTGGGCTACCAAACTATGGCCAAGCAGCTTGGTGAGAAGGTGACAACAGTTGGTGCAATCATTCGCAAATGGAAGAAACACAAAACAAGTGTCAGTCTCCCTAGGTCTGGTGCACCATGCAAGATCTCACCTCGTGGAGTGTCAATGATCATGAGAACAGTGAGGAATCATCCCAGAACTACACGTGAGGATCTTGTCAATGATCTCCAGGCAGCTGGGACCACAGTCACCAAGAAAACAATTGGTAACACACTACGCCGACAAGGACTGAAATCCTGCAGTGCCCGTAAGGTCCCTCTGCTCAAGAAAGCCCATGTCCATGCCCGTCTGAAGTCTACCACTGAACATCTGAATGATGCAGAGGAGGCCTGGATGAAAGTGTTGTGGTCAGATGAGACCAAAATCCAGCTCTTTGGCATCAACTCAACTCACTGTGATTGGAGGAGGAGGAATGCTGCCTATGACCCCAAGAACACCATCCCAACTGTGAAATGTGGTGGTGGAAACATTCTGCTTTGGGGGTGTTTTTCTGCTAAGGGGACAGGACAACTGCACCATATCAAAGGCATGATGGATGGGGCAATGTACCATCAAATCTTGGGTGAGAAACTTCTTCGCTCAGCCAGGGCATTGAAAATGGGTCATGGATGGGTGTTCCTGCATGACAATGACCCAAAACACACGGCCAAGGCAACAAAGCAGTAGCTCAATAAAAAGCACGTTATGTTCTTGGAGTAGCCTAGCCAGTCTCCAGACCTTCATCCGATTGAAAATCTGTGGAGGGAGATGAAAGTTCAAGTTGCCAAACATCAGCCACCAAACCTTAATGACTTGGAGAGGATCTGCCAAGAGGAGTGGGCCAAAATCCCTCCTGAGATGTGTGCAAACCTGGGGGCCAACTCCAGGAAACGTCTGACCTTTATGATTGCCAACAAGGGATTGGCCACCAAGTACTAAGTCATGTTTTGTGAAGGGGATCAAATCCTTATTTCCCTCATGAACATGCAGATCAGTCATCATTTGTTAGATGCATTTCTGCTGAATTTGTTGTTGTATTCTGTCTCTCAGTGGTACACCGAACATTCCATTGTTAGACCGATCATTTCTGTGTGAGGGGCGAACATTCAGCATCAGCAGGGGAGCAAATACGCATTTCCTTCACTGTACATAGTTAGTCTGGTTGAAAAAGGTCTATCCAGTTTAACCAATAGAATGGGAGAAAACAAACAAACAAATATATGCAATGGTATATACACACTATCCTGTACTCACTGTTGATGCAGAGGAAGGCAAAAAAACTCAATAACGCACAATCCAATCTGTTCCAGCACGGGAAAAAATTCCTTCCTGATCTCCTGAGAGGAAATCTGATATTCTCTGGATCAACTTTACTTATAAATATGTTGAATGCTAACATGTTAAAATCCAAAACATGTAATGAACTCAACAGTCAATGTGTTTCAAGTGCCTCAGTTCACTCCCATCATCAGGACTTGAGAGAATGGCTTTTGGAGGACTTGAGCTTGAAATGAGATCAGGGTATTTGTGTACCAAATGTTCAGATCTCTTTGTTACATTCATCAGCTACTGAAAGTGCTGAAGGAGAATCGAGACTTTTAGTACACTATTATCCTGATCCCATTTCCAGCTCATGTTCTCCAAAACCCATATTCTTCAGCTCTCATGAGGGGGGTGGGCTGAGTCCCCCAAAATGCCTTGAGATCATTGCATGCTTTGGAATAAAACCTATTTGTAGTTTAATATTCCAGTGTGGCGCCCCAAATCTTTGATGAAATAATATTAATTTCAAGTTCGTTTTGCTGCCTCATACATTGATGTATGATTTGATATCATAAGTATATTGAACCTGATGTGTTCTTGCACCTTTGTGCCTTTCACTTTTATATGTAATAGTTGTCATCTCTTCACCACTGACTGTTACTTTTACAAAACAAAATAAAGACTAATTGTAAAACATTTAAAAAAATAGTCCTGTGACAGAATAAACCCGGCCACTGACCACTTCTTAATTCTGTGATTGTTTTGAGTGATACCTGTCTCACCTCTCACCACTTGTCTCAGACTTAATGACCTACACAATTTGTCAGCCTTTTCCACTTTTCTGTGGGGGTCACAAATACAAATACAAACTGTTCCACAGATTTTGCTAACTGACACAATGCCTGATTTGTATTTATATTTATTACTAGAGATGAGCGAATCGAACTAGGCGAAGTGGAATTCGTTTCGAATATTAGGAAAAAAACGATTCGCGCCGAATCCGAAAATTAGCAGACTTCGGATGCGCGAATCAAAATTTTTCCTAAAATGGCGGCGACATGTGTGGCGACGAAGCGGGGATCTCTGGGAAGGCGCGCAGACAAGGCGCGCTGACCCATAATGCATTCATTCATGACATGTGATCGCATTAGCCAATCAGCAGCCAGCCAGCCAGCACTGTGTAATGGTGGAGCTATAAATTGTGGCCATCTTACAATTCTCCATTTGCCTCCAGTCATTCAAGAGAGACAGACCTCTCTGTATTAGGGCCAGAGTTAGGGCCAGAGATACTTTAGGGACACAGAATCGTTACTTAGGGACACAGAATTGTTACTCAGGGACACAGAACTGTTACTCAGGGACACAGAACTGTTACTCAGGGACACAGAACTGTTACTCAAGGACACAGAACTGTTACTCAGAGACAGACACAGAATTGTTACTCAGGGACACAGAACTGTTACTCAGGGACACAGAACTGTTACTCAGGGACACAGAACTGTTACTCAGGGACAGACACAGAATTGTTACTGAGGGACACAGAATTGTTACTGAGGGACACAGAACTGTTACTCAGGGACACAGAACTGTTACTCAGGGACAGACACAGAATTGTTACTGAGGGACACAGAATTGTTACTGAGGGACACAGAATTGTTACTGAGGGACACAGAATTGTTACTCAGGGACAGACACAGAATTGTTACTCAGGGACACAGAACTGTTACTCAGGGACACAGAACTGTTACTCAGGGACAGACACAGAATTGTTACTGAGGGACACAGAATTGTTACTGAGGGACACAGAATTGTTACTCAGGGACAGACACTGAATTGTTACTGAGGGACACAGAACTGTTACTCAGGGACAGACACAGAATTGTTACTCATGGACACAGAACTGTTACTCAGGGACACAGAACTGTTACTCAGGGACACAGAACTGTTACTCAGGGACAGACACAGAATTGTTACTGAGGGACACAGAATTGTTACTGAGGGACACAAAATTGTTACTCAGGGACACAGAACTGTTACTCAGGGACACAGAACTGTTACTCAGGGACACAGAACTGTTACTCAGGGACAGACACAGAATTGTTACTGAGGGACACAGAACTGTTACTCAGGGACAGACACAGAATTGTTACTCATGGACACAGAACTGTTACTCAGGGACACAGAACTGTTACTCAGGGACACAGAACTGTTACTCAGGGACAGACACAGAATTGTTACTCAGGGACACAGAATTGTTACTCAGGGACACAGAATTGTTACTCAGGGACACAGAATTGTTACTCAGGGACACAGAACTGTTACTCAGGGACACAGAATCGTTACTCAGGGACACAGAATCGTTGAATTAAAGAGTATGTCAGACAACACGCAGAGGAGTGGCAGAGGAGGCAATGTTTCAGGAGCGAGCAGACGTGGCAGCAGAGGAAGGGGTCGAGGCAGCACTAGTCGCAGCCAGAGGCCAGTGCTCCCGGTGTCATCCAGCGGTCGTGTCTCCACCGACAACCCTGCCGTCATCGATTGGTTGGCTCGGTCGTCTTCCTCTTCCCAGGTCACCTCTGACACCTACAGCCAACGGTCGGTGGGTACGTCAGACACAACCGTTAGTTGGCATGGCCCGGGAGCAAGCCCACTGAAATCACGTGTCCTCTACCTGCCCCTGTCCTTTGGTGTTCCCTCACCAAGCGAAGTATCGCATGCTGTGGGCTCAGCCCCACTGTACAGTGAGGAAGAGCTAACAGAGGGCGGTCAGGAACGGGGGGAGACATCCGCCTCTTCAGCAGCCAGGCGAAGAAGTACTGGCGAGGAGAGTGGCTCGGTAGCCGGTCTAGAGACAGGTCTGTCTCCTGACCCACACGCAGCCGAGGGGGCTAGTAGTGAGGAGGAGACCCTAATTGATGATGATGAGGCTGATCGCACTTGGCAGCCTCGTCGTCATCAGGCTATTGCTTCCGCATCATCAGGAGAAGAGGGTGCCAGCTTGGCAGCGAGCAAAACAGTCGGTGGGTTGCCCAGGAGGCAGCAGGGTCGTAGCAGTGTCAGTGGAGGCAAACGGCCACGGAGTAGAGCACCAGCTCCACTGCTGGTGGGTTCCATTTTGTCATAGGGTGCTGGCAGATTACGGGCCTCCCATTGCTGCTGCCAGGCCCGTAATCTGCCATGGGCCCCTGTACCGCCTCCTCATGCTGCTGCCAGGTCCAGAGTGTGTCATGGGTCCCTGTACGGCCTCCCATTGCTGCTGTCTCCATCGCCACACTCTGCCATGTGCCACTTTCAGGTCTCCTCACACTGCTGCTGGGTTCCATTTTGTGATAGGGTGCTGGCAGATTACGGGCCTCCCATTGCTGCTGCCAGGCCCCTAATCTGCCATGGGCCCCTGTACCGCCTCCTCATGCTGCTGCCAGGTCCACAGTGTCTCATGGGTCCCTGTACCGCCTCCCATTGCTGCTGTCTCCATCGCCACACTCTGCCATGTGCCACTTTCAGGTCTCCTCACACTGCTGGTGGGTTCCATTTTGTCATAGGGTGCTGTATGGCCTCCCATTGCTGCTGCCAGGCCCGTAATCTGCCATGGGCCCCCGTACCGACTCCTCATGCTGCTGCCAGGCCCGTATTCTGTCATGGGCCCCTGTACCGCCTCCTCATGCTGCTGCCAGGTCCACAGTGTGTCATGGGTCCCTGTACGGCCTCCCATTGCTGCTGTCTCCATCGCCACACTCTGCCATGTGCCACTTTCAGGTCTCCTCACACTGCTGCTGGGTTCCATTTTGTCATTGGGTGCTGGCAGATTACGGGCCTCCCATTGCTGCTGCCAGGCCCGTAATCTGCCATGGGCCCCTGTACCGCCTCCTCATGCTGCTGCCAGGTCCACAGTGTCTCATGGGTCCCTGTACGGCCTCCCATTGCTGCTGTCTCCATCGCCACACTCTGCCATGTGCCACTTTCAGGTCTCCTCACACTGCTGCTGGGTTCCATTTTGTCATAGGGTGCTGTATGGCCTCCCATTGCTGCTGCCAGGCCCGTAATCTGCCATGGGCCCCCGTACCGACTCCTCATGCTGCTGCCAGGCCCGTAATCTGTCATGGGCCCCTGTACCGCCTCCTCATGCTGCTGCCAGGTCCACAGTGTGTCATGGGTCCCTGTACCGCCTCCCATTGCTGCTGTCTCCATCGCCACACTCTGCCATGTGCCACTTTCAGGTCTCCTCACACTGCTGCTGGGTTCCATTTTGTCATAGGGTGCTGGCAGATTACGGGCCTCCCATTGCTGCTGCCAGGCCCCTAATCTGCCATGGGCCCCTGTACCGCCTCCTCATGCTGCTGCCAGGTCCAGAGTGTGTCATGGGTCCCTGTACGGCCTCCCATTGCTGCTGTCTCCATCGCCACACTCTGCCATGTGCCACTTTCAGGTCTCCTCACACTGCTGCTGGGTTCCATTTTGCATTGGGTGCTGGCAGATTACGGGCCTCCCATTGCTGCTGCCAGGCCCCTAATCTGCCATGGGCCCCTGTACCGCCTCCTCATGCTGCTGCCAGGTCCAGAGTGTGTCATGGGTCCCTGTACGGCCTCCCATTGCTGCTGTCTCCATCGCCACACTCTGCCATGTGCCACTTTCAGGTCTCCTCACACTGCTGGTGGGTTCCATTTTGTCATAGTGTGCTGGCAGATTACGGGCCTCCCATTGCTGCTGCCAGGCCCGTAATCTGCCATGGGCCCCCGTACCGCCTCCTCATGCTGCTGCCAGGTCCACAGTGTCTCATGGGTCCCTGTACCGCCTCCCATTGCTGCTGTCTCCATCGCCACACTCTGCCATGTGCCACTTTCAGGTCTCCTCACACTGCTGGTGGGTTCCATTTTGTCATAGAGTGCTGGCAGATTACGGGCCTCCCATTGCTGCTGCCAGGCCCGTAATCTGCCATGGGCCCCCGTACCGCCTCCTCATGCTGCTGCCAGGTCCAGAGTGTCTCATGGGTCCCTGTACGGCCTCCCATTGCTGCTGTCTCCATCGCCACACTCTGCCATGTGCCACTTTCAGGTCTCCTCACACTGCTGCTGGGTTCCATTTTGTCATAGGGTGCTGGCAGATTACGGGCCTCCCATTGCTGCTGCCAGGCCCGTAATCTGCCATGGGCCCCTGTACCGCCTCCTCATGCTGCTGCCAGGTCCACAGTGTGTCATGGGTCCCTGTTCGGCCTCCCATTGCTGCTGTCTCCATCGCCACACTCTGCCATGTGCCACTTTCAGGTCTCCTCACACTGCTGCTGGGTTCCATTTTGTCATTGGGTGCTGGCAGATTACGGGCCTCCCATTGCTGCTGCCAGGCCCGTAATCTGCCATGGGCCCCTGTACCGCCTCCTCATGCTGCTGCCAGGTCCATAGTGTCTCATGGGTCCCTGTACGGCCTCCCATTGCTGCTGTCTCCATCGCCACACTCTGCCATGTGCCACTTTCAGATCTCCTCACACTGCTGCTGGGTTCCATTTTGTCATAGGGTGCTGTATGGCCTCCCATTGCTGCTGCCAGGCCCGTAATCTGCCATGGGCCCCCGTACCGACTCCTCATGCTGCTGCCAGGCCCGTAATCTGTCATGGGCCCCTGTACCGCCTCCTCATGCTGCTGCCAGGTCCACAGTGTGTCATGGGTCCCTGTACGGCCTCCCATTGCTGCTGCCAGGCCCGTAATCTGCCATGGGCCCCCGTACCGACTCCTCATGCTGCTGCCAGGCCCGTAATCTGTCATGGGCCCCTGTACCGCCTCCTCATGCTGCTGCCAGGTCCAGAGTGTGTCATGGGCCCCCGTACCGACTCCTCATGCTGCTGCCAGGCCCGTAATCTGTCATGGGCCCCTGTACCGCCTCCTCATGCTGCTGCCAGGTCCAGAGTGTGTCATGGGTCCCTGTACGGCCTCCCATTGCTGCTGCCAGGCCCGTAATCTGCCATGGGCCCCCGTACCGACTCCTCATGCTGCTGCCAGGCCCGTAATCTGTCATGGGCCCCTGTACCGCCTCCTCATGCTGCTGCCAGGTCCAGAGTGTGTCATGGGCCCCCGTACCGACTCCTCATGCTGCTGCCAGGCCCGTAATCTGTCATGGGCCCCTGTACCACCTCCTCATGCTGCTGCCAGGTCCAGAGTGTGTCATGGGTCCCTGTACCGCCTCCCATTGCTGCTGCCAGGCCCGTAATCTGCCATGGGCCCCCGTACCGACTCCTCATGCTGCTGCCAGGCCCATAATCTGTCATGGGCCCCTGTACCGCCTCCTCATGCTGCTGCCAGGTCCAGAGTGTGTCATGGGTCCCTGTACGGCCTCCCATTGCTGCTGTCTCCATCGCCACACTCTGCCATGTGCCACTTTCAGGTCTCCTCACACTGCTGGTTGGTTCCATTTTGTCATAGGGTGCTGTATGGCCTCCCATTGCTGCTGCCAGGCCCATAATCTGCCATGGGCCCCCGTACCAACTCCTCATGCTGCTGCCAGGCCCGTAATCTGTCATGGGCCCCTGTACCGCCTCCTCATGCTGCTGCCAGGTCCAGAGTGTGTCATGGGTCCCTGTACCTCCTCCTCATGCTGCTGCCAGGCCCGTATTCTGTCATGGGCCCCTGTACCGCCTCCTCATGCTGCTGCCAGGTCCACAGTGTGTCATGGGTCCCTGTACGGCCTCCCATTGCTGCTGTCTCCATCGCCACACTCTGCCATGTGCCACTTTCAGGTCTCCTCACACTGCTGGTGGGTTCCATTTTGTCATAGGGTGCTGCATGGCCTCCCATTGCTGCTGCCAGGCCCGTAATCTGCCATGGGCCCCCGTACCGACTCCTCATGCTGCTGCCAGGCCCGTAATCTGTCATGGGCCCCTGTACCGCCTCCTCATGCTGCTGCCAGGTCCAGAGTGTGTCATGGGTCCCTGTACCGCCTCCTCATGCTGCTGCCAGGCCCGTAATCTGCCATGGGCCCCCGTACCGACTCCTCATGCTGCTGCCAGGCCCGTAATCTGTCATGGGCACCTGTACCGCCTCCTCATGCTGCTGCCAGGTCCAGAGTGTGTCATGGGTCCCTGTACCGCCTCCTCATGCTGCTGCCAGGTCCAGAGTGTGTCATGGGTCCCTGTGTGGCCTCCCATTGCTGCTGCCAGGAGGCAGCAGGGTCGCAGCAGTGTCAGTGGAGGCAAACGGCCACGGAGTAGAGCACCAGCTCCACTGCAGCCTACCACCACGGCCAGTAGTGGTGCCGGTGTGCACGGAGGAAGTAGCAGACAGCCAGTGAGGAGTAGCGGGGGCAAAGTTTCCTACTCGGCGGTATGGCAATTTTTCGTTAAGCCGCCCGAGGAAGTAAATGTAGCCGTATGTCGACTATGTGGCCAGAAAGTCAAGCGTGGCCAGGGGGCCCATGTTGGGACTACAGCGTTGCGTCAGCATATGCAGCGTCGCCATTCGGTGGCCTGGGAAAACCGTGATAAAGATACGGCGGTTCTGCCTGCCCCAGCCCAGGGTTCCATTTTGTCATAGGGTGCTGGCAGATTACGGGCCTCCCATTGCTGCTGCCAGGCCCGTAATCTGCCATGGGCCCCCGTACCGCCTCCTCATGCTGCTGCCAGGCCCGTAATCTGTCATGGGCCCCTGTACCGCCTCCTCATGCTGCTGCCAGGTCCAGAGTGTGTCATGGGTCCCTGTACGGCCTCCCATTGCTGCTATCTCCATCGCCACACTCTGCCATGTGCCACTTTCAGGTCTCCTCACACTGCTGGTTGGTTCCATTTTGTCATAGGGTGCTGTATGGCCTCCCATTGCTGCTGCCTCCACTGCCACACTGTGGCTCCACACTCTGGTTTTGGCCCCGTGACTGCCCAAATGAGTGAAGTGTGCGGTGATTCTAAGATCGACGGCACTCATCTGCATGTCATACTGACTGACAGTATTATTTCTCTTCCCCAGCAGACTCCAAGGACATTTAAATTAAAGGTACAGTGTTCTGAACTAATATAAAGTCTCTCTGAAGCCTAGAAACACCCTTTTATAAGTTAAATT